>NW_016909831.1:0-29858 GCF_001483705.2 Eufriesea mexicana
GGTTAGGACAGGGTGGCTTCAACTTTTGTGGCATACAATGCTATACGGTGGATTTCTGCGCTCTGCTGTACTCTGATATATTCTGCTTGGCTCTGAAGAGGCCTGCAACTGTTGTCCCTGCGCGTTAGGTTCAGTTACGTCACGTTTTGCTTGGTTACGTTTGGTTATGTTTGGTTAGGGCAGCATTGACTTTTGTGCCATACAGTGCTATCCGGCATGTACCTGCGATCTGCGTTTTTCTGCTACCCGCCGCTTGTCTCTGGGAATGCCAGCAATACTGGTCGTGTAACGTTTGCCTGTATTAGGTAACGTTTGGCTTGGTTATGTTAGGTTATGCTTGGTAAGGATGCCTTCGACCATTGACCTTTACGCAGCTGTGCGTTGGATTCCTGCGCTCCACCGTGCTCTAGAATATTCTGCTTGGGTATGGGCGGCCAGCAATGGCGGTCTCTGCACGAGAGGTTGAGCACAGTTTCGTTAGGTTAGGTTAGGTTCCGTAAAGTTCGGATATGGTAGCTTTGGCTTGTGTGCTGTACAACGCCATTCGGCAGATTTCTGCGATTTACTGTGCCCTACTACATCCTGCTTGTCCCTTGGGAGACCAGAAATAGTGGTCGCGGCTCGTCATGTTGAGCTATGCTACGTTTGGATAGGTTACGCATGTCTGGGTTGGGTTCAGATAGCCTTGACTTTTCTGCTATGCACTGCGATTCTATAGGTTTCTGTGCTCTACTCTCCTCTAATATGTTCCGCTTGGCCCTGGTGGGCAGCAATGGAGGTCTTGACACGTTAGGTTGAGTTATGTTATGTTTGGTTACGCCTAGTTCGGTTAGGTAAAGTCTGGATTGCCTCGACTTTCGTCCTGAACACTTCTATTCGGTGTATTTCTGCGCTCTGCTTTCCCCTAATATGTTCTGCTTGGCTCTAGGGTGTGCATCAACTGAGGTCTCATCACGTAAGTTTGAGTTAGGTAACGCTTGGTTCGGTTAGGTCTTGTTAGGTTCAGTAAGGACATCTTTGACTATCGCATTATACACAGTCATCAGGTGAATTTCTGCGCTCACTGTGTTCGAATACTTTCCACTACGCCCCGGCGGGGCCAGCAATAGTGGCCGCGGCAAGATGCATTGAGCTAGGCTGCGATTGGTTAGGTCATGTTAGCTTGGGTTAGGTATGGATGGCTTCGACATTTCTGTTATAGGTTGCGATTCTTTGGATGTCTGCCCACTACACGCTCCAGATATGCTCTGCCTGTCTCTGCGGAGGTCAACAATACTGGTTGCGTCGTGTTAGGTTGAGTTAGATTACGTTCCTTTAGGGTAGGTTGGGAAGGGTTGTGCTAGAATAGCTTCGACTTTTGCGCTATGCACTGCTACCTGGTGGATCTCTGCGCTCTACTGTGGTATGGAATCTTGCGCTTGGCATTGGGGATGTTAGAAGAAGAGGTCTAGACGCGTTAGGTTGTATTATGTTGCGCTTGGTTGTGTTACGTTTGGTAAGGTTAGGATAGGTTAAGTTTGACTTTTGCGCTATACACTGCCCTTCGGTGGATTTTTGTGCTCTATATTGCTCTACTGTAGTCTGGTCGACCCTGGGGTGGTTAGCAATATTGGTCGTGACACAATAGTTTGAGTTGTGTTACGTTTGGCTAGGCTGATTTCGGCTATGTTTGGTTATGATGGCTTTGACTATTCTGCTATATACTGCTATTCTGTGGATTTCTGAACCCTACTGTGCTCCGGTATGTTCTTCTTGGCACTGGGAAGGCCAGAAATAACGGTCTTGCCTCGTTAGGCTTAGTTAGCCTACGTTCGGTTAGGTTCGGCTAGGTCATTTATGGTTAGGATGACTCAGACGTTTGTGCCATTCGCTGCTCCTTGGCGGCTTTCTGCGCTCTGCTGTGCTCTAGTATATACTACTTGCTCTGTGGAATCCAGCAATAGTGGTCTCGGCGCGATGGGTCAAGTAAGGTGCGTTTGGTTAGGTTAGGCTTTTTGGGGTTAGGTCCGGATAGCTTTGGCCTTGTTGGCATAGACTGCTATTCAGTGGATCTGTGAGTTCTGCCGTGCTCTACTCTACTCTGCTTGTCTCTGGGGAGGCCAGCAGTAGTGGTTGCTGCACGATAGGCTGAGTTAGGTTCCGTTTGGGTATGTTACGATTTGTTAGGTTAGGAGAGGATAGCTTTGATTTATATGCGGTACACTGCTATTGGGTGGATTTCTGCGCGCCACTCTGATCTGATATGTTCAGCTTGGCTCTGGGAAAGACTGAAACATTGCTCTTGTCACGTTATGCTGCGTTATGCCATGTTTGTATGGGTTAGGCTGGGTCAGGTTAGGATAGGATATCCTTGACTTTTCTGCTATACGCTGAATCGCCGCAGATATCTGCGATCTACTCTCTTGCAGTATACTCTGGTTGGCCCTGGGGATGTGAGGAATGGTGGTGTATGGCGGTTAGGTGGGGTTAGGTTACGTTTGCTTATGCTACGTTTGGTTATGTTAGGCCAGGACATCTTTGACTTTTGTGCTATACACTGTCATTCGGTGGATTCCTGCGCTCTACTGTGACATAGCACACACTGCTTTGCTCTGTGGGCAATAAAAACAGCGGCCGTGGCGAAATTGGTAGAGTTGTTTTTGGTTCGGTTAGGTTAGATTTGTTTGGGCAAGGACAGGAAATCTATGACTTTTGTGCTCTATACTGAAATGCGGCGGATTTCAGCGATCTACGGTGCTCTAGTATTTTCTGCTCGTCTCTGGTGAAGCCAGTAATTGTGGCCTCTCCATGTAAGGTACAGTTACGCGACGTTTGGTTAGGTTGTGATAGCTATGGTTAGGTTTGGATAGCTACGATTTTTCTGCAATACGCGGCGTTTCCATGGATTTCTGCGCTCAACTAGGCTCAATTATGCTCTGCTTTCCTCTGCGGAGGCCACAAACTGTGGCCACGGTGCGTTAGGTGTAGTTAGATTTCGTCCGGTTATGCTAGGTTCGTTTGGGAGAGGATAGGATATTTTTGACTTTTGTGCTGTACACTGAAGTTCGGTGTAATTCCGCGCTCTACGTTGCTCTGCCATGCGCTGCTCGACTCTGGGGTGTCGAGTAATAGCGGTCTTGTCACGTAAGGTTGAGTTTGCTTAGGCTATGTTTGCTTGTGTTAGGTCAGGATAGGAATGTCTTTCGTTTTATACACACTTATACCGTGGACTTCTGCGCTCTAATCTGCTGTACTGTATTCTGCTTGCTCCTCGGGCGCACAGCATTAGCGCTTGTGGCTGGTTATGTTGAGTTTGCCTTCGTTTGGCTTGGTTATATTTGTTTGGGTTAGGCCTGGCTAACTTCGACTTTTCTGCTGTACACTGCGATTCTATGGATTTCTGCCATCTACTCTATTCTAATATGTTCTGCTTGGCTCTGGGAATGCCAGCAGTGGTGTCCTTGTCGCGTCAAGTTGAGTTCGGTTATGTTCGGTTATGTCACGTTTGGCTATATTAGGATATGATCGCTTAGACTTTCGTGCTGTAGACTGCTTTTCCATGGATTCCTGCGATCTACTCTTCTCCAATATGTTCTGCTTGGTTCTTGGGAGAGCAGCAATAGACGTCTCGTCATGTTATGTTATATTAGGTTTCGTTTGGATACAATACGTTTGTTTAGGTTTGGTAAGTGTAGCTTTGACATTCGCGCCTTACACTGTTATTTGAGAGATATCTACGCTCTACTCTGCTCTAACGTATTCTGCTTGGCCCTTGGGAGACAAGCAATAGATGTATCGGCGCGATGGTTTGAGTCATGTTACGTTCGGCTATGTGACGCTTGGTTATGATAGGACATGATATCTTTGACTATCGTGCTATTCACTGCTATTCGATGGGTCCCTGCGTTCTACTACACCCTAATATGTGCTGATTGGCTCTTGTTAGGGCAGTAATATATGTCTTGTCACGTTAGGTTGATTTATGTTACATGTGGTTACGTTGCGTTTTGCTAGGATAGTATAGGGTAGGTTTGACTTTTGTGCTACACACCGATACTCGGAGGACTTCTGTGCCCTACTGTGCACTTGTGTCTTCTGCTTGGCCCTGGGGAGGCCAGCAATTGTGACCGCAGCAGGTTATTGTGAGATAGGCTACGTTTGCTTAGGCTTGGTTGGGTCAAGTTAGGTTTGGCTAACTTTGACTTTCGTGCTACAGACTGCTTTCTGTGGATACGTGTGACCTACCGTGCTTTACTATATTCTGTTTTGCTCCTTGGGCGGAACTCTCACACGTTCTGCTTCGCTATTATGGGGCAGGAATAGTGGTCTCCGCATGTTAGGCTCAGCTAGGTTACGTTTTGTTACGCTACGTTTGCCTATGTTCGGATAGGATACCTTAGATTTTTGTACTATACACTGCTATTCTGTAGATTTGTGCGCTCTGCTGTACTCTCATATTTCCTGCTTGGCTCTGGTGAGGGCAACAATAGTGGTGTCTGCGCGTTACGTTGGGTCGTGTTACGCTTGGCTTCGTCAGGTCTGGTTAGGTTAGAATATAATAGCTTTGGCCTTTGTGCTATACGCGGATGTACAGTGAATTTCCGCCATTTACTGTGCTCTAATTTCTGCTGCGTGGCCATGGGGATGCCAGCAATGGTGGCCTCGGCACGTTGGGTTGAGTTAGGTTACGATCGGTTACGTTACCTTGGCTTGGTTAGGATAGGGTAGCTTTGACTTCTGTGCTATACAATGCTATCCCATGGAATTCTGCGCCCTACTCTCCTCTAATATGTTCTGCTTGGCTCTGGAGAGGATAGCAGCAGACGTGCCGCCACTTTTGGTTGAGTTATGTTACGCTCGGTTACGTCACGTTTGGCTTTGTTAGGATTGGACACCCTTGACATTTGTGCAATACACTGCTATTTCGCGGATTTCTGCGCTCTGCTGTGCTCAAGTATGTTCCGCTTGCCTCTGTGGGGTCAGAAATAGTGGTCTCGGCACGTTATGTTGCATTTGGCAATGTTTCGTTCGTTTAGGTTGGTTCGGGTAAGTATTGGATATCATAGCCTCTTGCGCTGTTCAATGCTCTTCGTGGCATTTCAGAGTTTTTCTGTGCTATAGTATGTCTGCTTGACACTGGTGTGGCCAGCAGTAATGTCCTCTGCACGTTGGCTTCAAATCGGTTACGTTTGGTTATGCTAGGACAGGATTGCTTTAACTTCTGTGCTGCACAACGCTTGTCGGTGGATTCCTGCGCTGTACATTGCTCAAATATCCTCTGCTTTGCTCTGGGGATACAATCAATACTGGACTCGGGACGTTGGTTTGGGTTACGTTACGTTTGTCTTCGTTACGCTTGGTTAAGGTAGTGTAGGACTGCTTTGACCTCCTTGCAATACGCTATTGTTCGGTGGATTTCTGCGCTCCGCTGTTCTCTACTATATTCTGCTTAGCACTGTGGAGGACAGCAATAATGGTCGCTTCACGCTATGGTAAGTTATGCTACGCTAGGTTAGGTGAGGTTTGGTTGGGTCAGCTTCGTATTGCTCTGATTAGACGGCTATATACTGCTATTCGATGGATTTATGTGCTCTACTGTGTTCTAATATGTCCTGCCTGACACTGGGAAGGCCAGCTTTAGTGGTCTCGGCTTGATAGGTCGAGATATGTTACGTTTGGCTAGGTTAGGCTAGGATATCTTTGACTTTTGTGCTATACACTACTATTCGGAGGGCTTCTGCGTTCTACTGAGCTCTAATACTTTCTGCTTGGCTATGGGGTGGTCAGCAATAGTGGTCTCGGAGCGTTACGTTGCGTATGTTCCGCTTGGTTGGTCTTGGTTATGGTACGTTCTGTAATGGTAGCTATCATTTTCTAGCTATACTCTGCTATTCGGTGGGTTTCTGCGCTCTATTGCCCTCTACTATATTCTGCTTGTCCATTGGGAGGTCAAGAACGGTGGTCTCTGCAAGTTGTGTTTCGTTATGTTACGTTCGGTTACGTAACGATTGGTTATGTTAGGATAGGATAGCTACGACCTCTGTGCTGTATACGTATATTTGGCGGATTACTGCGCTCCGCATTGCTCTAATATACTCTGCGAGGCTCTGGGGTTACAAGGAACGGTGGCCTCGGTATGCTAGGTTGATTTATGTTACGTTCGGTCACTTTATGTTTCGTTTGGCTAGTGTAGGGTTGCTTTGACTTTTGCGCTATACATTGCCATTCAGCCGATTTTTGTGCTCTACTGTGCTCTAACGTCGACTGCTTGGATATGTGGAGGGCAGCAATTGTGGTCTCCAGATGTTAGGATGTGTTAGATTACGTATGGTTAGCCTAGGTTGTACTAACTTCTGTTAAGATAGCTTTGACTGTCGTGCAACACACTGCCGTACGGTGGATTTTTACCTTCTGCTCTGCTCTAATATGTTCTATTTGTCTCTGCAGGGGCCAGTAAAATTGGTCTCGGCACGGTAGGTTAAGTTCGGTTACGTTTGGATAGGTTGTATTATGTTATGTGCTGTAAGGATGGCTTCGACCACCGTGCAATACTCTGTAAACTGGTAGAATTCTGCACTCTGATGTGCTGTACTAAATTCTGCTTAGCTCTGGCGTGACTAGCAATAGTGGTCGTGTCACGCTAGATTGAGATCGGTTAGGTTTGGATATGTCACGGTTGGATAGGCTAGGATAGCTTGGCTTTGACTTTTGCGCTATACACCGCTATTCGGTGGATTTCTGGGCTCTTTTGTGCTCTAGTATGTTCTACCTGGCTCTGGGGTTGCCAGCAATTGGTGTCTCGGCATGTTATGTAGAGATAGGCCACGCTTGGTTAGTTTAGGTTAGTTCAGGTGAGGATTGGGTACCACTGACTTTTGCACTCTACACTGCAATGCGGCGCGTTCATGCGCTCAACAACCCCTATTATATTCTGCTTGCCACTGGGAGGCCAACAACAGCGGTCTCGAAGTGCTAGGTGCAATTACGGTACGTTCTGTTATGTCACGATTGGCTAAGTTAGGATAGGGTAGTTTCGACTCTCGTACAATCCACAGCTTTTCGGTGGATTTCTGCACTCAACAGTGCTCTTGTATGTTCTGCTTGGCTGTGCGGAGGCCAGCAGTAGTGTTCTCGGCACGTTAGGTTGAGTTCGGCTTCTTTCGGTTATGTTACGTTTGGTTAGGTTAGGTTAGGGTAGCTTTGACTTATGTGCTGTACACTGCCATTCTACGGATTTCTGCGCTCTACGCTCCTCCAATATGCTATGCTTCGCTTGGTGGAGGGCGGCAATAGCCGTCTCGCCATGTTAGGCTGTTGTAGGCTACGTTTGGTTACGTTGCGCTAGGTTAGGTTAGGATAGGATAACATTTACTTTTGTGCAATACACTGCTATCCGTTGTACTTCTTCACTGTACTGTGATACAATATCTCCTGCTTTTCTCTGGGGATTCCAGAAATAGTGGCGGCGGCGCGTTAGGTTGTGTTAGGTTACGTTTGTTCAGGTTAGGTTTGCCTGCGTTAGGTTGGGATATCATTGACTTTTGGGCTATACACTGCCATTCTATGGAGCTGTGCGTTGTACTCTACCCTGTTATGCCCTGCTTGGCGATAGGGAGTCCAGCAATAGTTGGCAAGGCGCGTTAGGTTGTGCTTGGTTACGAATGATTGTGTTAGGTTAGAACAGGTTACGTTATGATATCTTCTACTTCTCTGCCTTACAGATCAATGCGGTGAATTTCTGCGCTCTACTGGGCTCTAGTGTACTCTGCTGGGCCCTGGGGAGGTCTGTAATAGTGGTTTCGGCACGCTAAGATGAGTTAGGCTTCGTTTGGTTAGGTTACATACGTTTGGGTTATGATTAGATGGCTTTGACTATTGTTCTACACACTTCTATACGGTAGATCTCCGCGCAAAACTGGGCCCTAATATGTTCTGCTAGGCTCTGAGGAGGGCAGCAATGTCGGTCTCGGCACGTTAGGTGGAGTTGTGTTGCGTTTGGTTAAGTTACGTTAGGTTAGGTTAGGACAGAATAGCTTAGATTTTTGTGCGATGCACTGTAATTTGGTGGCTTTGTGCGCTCTACTGTGCTGTAGCATATTCTGCTTGTCTCTGGGGAAGCCAGTAATAGTGTACAAGGCTCGTTAAGTTATGTTATGTTACGTTTGGTTGTATTACCTTTGCAGAGGTAAGGATAGGATAAAGTTGACTTTCGTGCTCGACAATGCTATTCGGAGCATTTCTACGCTCCACATTGCGCTTCTATACCCCGCTCGACTGTTGGGAGGCCAGTAATAGTGGTCTCGACACTTTAGGAATATTGAGGCTACGTTTGGTTGCGTTATGTTAATCTGGGTTATGTATGGATAGCTCTTTCTTACATGGTATACACTGTTTTTCGGTGGATTTCTGCGCTCTACTCTGTTCACGTATGTTCTCGCTAGCTCCGGGGAAGGCAGCAATTGTGGTCTAGGTACATTAGGATGAGTCATATTAAGTTGGGTTACGCTACGATTGGACAGGTTAGGCAGTATAGATTTGACTTTTGAGCTATACACTGCCGTACGGTTGATTTCTGCGATCTGCTGTGCTCCAATATGTTCTGATTTACTTTGGGGAGGCCAGCAATAGATGCGTCAGCACGCTAGGTTGTGTTAGATTGTGTTTCGCTTGGCTAGGTCATATTAGGTTAGGATAGCTTCGAATTTCGTGATATACACTGCTATCCGGTCGTTATCTGCGCTCTGCTTTGCTCTGCTAGCCTCTGCCCGTCTCTGGGGTGGCGAAGAATAGAAGCCGTTGCAGGTTTGGTCGAGTTGGGTACGTATAGCTTCGTTAGGTTAGGTTTAGTTTGGTTGGGATGGCTTTGACGTTTGCGCTATACGCTGATATTCGGTGGGCTTCCGCGCTCTACTGTGTTCTAGCATTTCTGCTTGTCTATGGGGACGCCAGCTGTAGTGGTCTCGGAATGTTAGGCTGAGTTGTGTTGCATTCGGTTATGTTACGTTTGTTTATTT
Organism: Eufriesea mexicana; assembly: GCF_001483705.2. Classification (NCBI taxonomy): domain Eukaryota; kingdom Metazoa; phylum Arthropoda; class Insecta; order Hymenoptera; family Apidae; genus Eufriesea; species Eufriesea mexicana. The sequence goes on from NW_016909831.1 coordinate 8,994, forward strand.
TACGATAGTGTATCTTAGACGTTTGCGCTGTACTCAGCTCTTGGGCGGACCTCTGCGCACTACGTTAATCTACTATACCAGGCTCGACTCTCGGGAGGGCAGGAATAGTGGTCGCGGCTCGTTAGGTTGTGGTAGAGAGCATTGGGGTACGTTAGGTTACGCTGCGTTATGTTATGATAGCTTTGACTTCCCTGTTATATGCTGCTATCAGGTGTATTTCTGTGCTCTACTGTGCTGTAATATGCTCTGCTTGACTCTGAGGTGGCCAGCAGTTGTGGTCTCGGCACGTTAGGCTGATTTAGGCTACGTTTGGTTAGGCTATGTTAGTTTAGGTTAGGTTCGCATATTTTTGACTATCGTGCTGTACACTGCAATTCGGTAGACCACTGCGCTCTACTGTGATTTAATATTCTCTGCTTTGCTCTGCGGAGTCCAGAAACAGCGGCTGCGGCGCGTTAGACAGAGTTGTAATAAGCTTGGTTATGTTACGCCTGAATAGGTTAGAACAGGATTGCTTTGACTTTTGTGCTATAAACGGCTATTCTGTGGTTTGCCGCGATCTTCGTTGCCCTACTGTACCATACTCTGAGCTGCGGAGGCCAGCAATGGCGGTCGCGGCACGGTAGGCTTACCTTGGTTGCGTTTGGCTAGGTTAGGCTAGCTTGCGTTTGGCCTGGATTGCTTTGGCTTTTGTGCTATTCACTGTTAATCGGTGAATTACTGCGATCTGCTGGGCTCTAATACGTTCTGCTTGGCTCTGGGAGGGCCAGAAATAGAGGTCTCTCTCGTCTCGTTAGGTATAGTTATTCGACGTTTGGTTAGGTTAGGTTATGCCAGGTTAGGTTGGGATATCTTTGACTTTGGCGCTGTACACCGCTATTGCGTGGATTTCTACGCACTACATTGCCCTACTCTACTCTGTTCGACTCCGTGGATGCGAGCAATAGTGGTCTCGGCGCGTTAGGTTGAAATATACAACGGTGATCTCCGTTACGTTTTGTTATGTTAGGAAAGTATTGCTAGGACCCTTTGCTGTACACCGATTTTCCGTGGACCTGTGCCCTCTGCCGTGCTCCAGTATATTCTGCTTGGTCCTGGGAAGCCTACCAATAGTGGTCTCGGCGCGTTATGTTGTGTGATGTTACGTTCGTCTAGGTCAGGTTGGTGTATGTTTGGTTGGGATAGCTTTTACTTTTGTGCTGTGCACTGCTGCTCGGTGGATTTCTACGATCTACTGTTCTCTGGTATGCCCTGCTTGGATCTGGGAGGACAGCAACAGTGGTCTCAGCATGTTAGGTTCAGTTAGATTCCGTTTGGACGTGTTATGTTTGGTTATGTTAGGACATGGTAGCACTGACTTTTATGCTATGCACAGCTATTCGGTGGACTTCTGCGCTCTATGTTGCTCTAATATGCTCTGCTTGGCTCTGTGGTGCAAGTAATAGTGGTCTCGGCACGTTCGGTTTAGTTATATTGCGTTGCGTTAGGGTAGGTTGGGCTAGCACGGTTAGGATTTCTTTTACTTCTCTGCTATGCACGGCTGTCCGTTGGATGTCTGAGCACAAAATTGCTCTACTATATGCTGCTTGGACCTGGGGATGCCAGCAGCAGTGGTCGCGGCTTTACGATCTGTTATGCTACGTTTGGTTATGTTAGGTTAGGACAGGTTAAGATATGATACCTACGACTTTTGTGCTATACACTAATATTCGCTGGATTTTTGCGCTCTACATTATTCTGATATGCTCTGCTCGACTCTGGGAGGGCGAGCAATTGTGGCCGTGGCACGTTAGGTCGAGGAACTTTAGGTTTGGTTAGGTCAGGTTAGGGTGTATTAGGTTAGTGTGTCTTTGGAAATCGTGCTATACACCGTATATGATTGGGTATCTGTGATTTGCTGTGCTGTAATACATTCTTCTTGGCACTTGGGTGGCCAGCAACAGTGGTCTCGTGTCGTCCGGTTGGGTTACGATACATTTGTTAGATTTGGTTATGTCAAGCTCGGTCTGATTATCATTGACTTTCGTGCTATACACCGCTATTCGGTGGGTTTTCGCGCTCTCATGTGCTGTAATATGATCTGCTTGGTTCTGGGGAGGCCAGCAATAGAGGTCTCGGCGCGTTAGGTTTAGTTAGGCTTCGTTTGTATATGGCAATTTTGGTTACGTTAGGACGGAATATCTTAGGCTTTCGTGCCATTCGCCATCATTCGGTGGATTTCTGCGACCTACTGCGCTCAAATATGTTGTGCTTCTCTCTGGGGTGGCCGGCAATAGTGCTATCGGCACATTAGGTCCAGCTGCTTTATGTTTCGTTTTGGTAGGTTAGCAATGCATGGTTAGGATTTCTCTGACTTTTGCGCCATAAACTTCTCTTCGGAACATTTCTGCTCCATGCATTGCACTGCTATACTCTGCGTTACCCTTGGGAGGCGAGCAATAGAGGTCGCGGCACGTTGTTTTCAATTATATTATGTTTTGCTATGTTAGGTCGGGCTAAGCTTGGTTAGGATAGCTTCGACTTTCTTGCCATACACTGCTATTCGGAGTATTTCTGCGCTTTACTGTGCCCTTCTATATTACGCTTAGCCCTGGGAATGCTACAAATAGTGGCCACGGCACTTTACGATGCGGTAGGCTACGTTATGTTTGATTACGTTGACTTGGGTTAGGTCTGTATAGATATGGCTTTCGTGCCATACACTGCGATTGTATGCATTTCTGCGCTCTACTGTCCTCTAATATGTTCTGCCCGACTCTGCGGAGGCCAGAAGAAGTGGTAGCGGTACGTTAGGTTTAGTTATGTTGCGTTTGTTTACGTTAAGCTTGGATATATTAGGAAAGGATGACTTTAACTTTTGTGCTATACACTGCTATACGTGGATATCTGCGTTCTGCTGTGCCCTAATGTATTCTGCCTGGCTCTGGGTAATCCAGCGATAGTGATCTCGGCACGTAGGGTTGAGTTATGTTATTTTAGTTAGGTTAGGTTATGTCAAGCTCGGTCAGGTTATCCTTGGCTTTCGTGCTATACACTGCCATTCGGAGGATTTCTGCACACGAGTAGCTCTACAATGTTCTGCTTGGACCCGGGGAGACCAGCAGTAGGCGCGGCAAGTTATGTTGAGTTAGGCTACATATGATTGGGCTATGTTAGTTTCTGTTTGGCAAGAGTGGCTTCGACTTCCGTGCTGTACATTATTATACAGCGGGTTCCTCTGATCCACTGTGCTCTACTGTATTCTGCTTGGCTACGTGTAGTCCGGCAGCTGTAGTCGCGGCACGCTCTCTAGAGTTACGCTACGTTTGGTTAGGTTAGGCTAGGTCGGGTTATTATAGGATATCTTCGACTTATGTGTTATTCACTGCCATGCGGATAGTTTCTGCCAACTGCTGTGATCTGGTATAATCTACTTGTCCCTGTGGATATCAGCAATGATAGTCTCGTCATGTTAGGTTGTGTTATGGTACGTTTCGACATTTCACGTTTCGCTAGGTTAGGATATGCTACATTGACTTTTATGACTTACACTGCTATTCGGTGGTCATCTGCGACCTACTGTGCTCTAGTTCTCTCTGCTTGTCTCTTGGTATGCCAGCAGTAGTGGTCTCGGCATGTTGGTTTGAGTTGAGCGACGACTGCTTACGTTAGGTTTGGTTAGGTTAGGATAAAATAGCCTAGACTTCCGTGCCACAGGCTGCTAGTCGGTGGACTTCTGCGGTCCACTGTGCTGTAATATGTTCTGCTTGCCCCTGTGGCGGCCAGTAATTGTAGACCCGTCACGTTAGCTTGTGTTTGGCTACGTCTCGTTGGATCTGGTTAGGCTAAGCTCTGTCATGTTATCATAGACTTTCGTGCTAAACACTGTCATTCGGAGAATTTCTGCGATGTAATGTGCCCTACTATATCCTGCGCGTCCATTAGTAGGCCACCAATAGTGGTCGAGGCTCGTCATGTTCAGTTATGCTACGTTCGGTTAGATTAGGGTAGGCCAGGTTGGGTTATGGTATCCTCGGGTTTTGCTACATAAACTGATATTCGGTAGATTTCTGCGCTCTACGTTGCTATACTATACTATTCCCGACTCTGTGGTGGCGAGGAATAGCGTTCGCGTCAAGATAGTTTGAGTGTGGTTACGTTCGCATTTGACAATTCTGGCTATATTAGGACAGAGTAACTTAGACTTTTGTGCCGTTGGCTGCTATTCGGTGGATATCTGCGCTCTACTGCGCCCTAGTATGTTCATCTTGGTTCTGTGGTGGTCATTAATAGTGGTCGCGGCACGTTAAGTTGAGTTGTGGCATGCTTTGTTAAGGTAAGTTAGGAAGGCTTGATTAAGACATATTTGACTCTTGTGCTACACACAGCTATTCGGTGGATTTCTGCACTCTACATTACTGTGCTATACTCTGCTCGACTCAGGGGAGGCGTGCAATATTGTTCGTGTCACGTTATTTTGGGGTTGGTTATGTTCCGTCACATAAGGTTAGGTAAAGCTTGGTTTGGATAGCTATGACTTTCGTGCTGTACACTGTTGTTCGGTGTATATCTGTGATCTACTGTGCTCTACCGCAATCTGCTTGACTCTGGGGAGGCCAGGAGCTGTTGTCTCGGCATGCTACTTTGAGCTATGCAAAGTTCTGTTAGGCTAGGTTAGGTCAGGTTGGGTTAGGATACCTGCGCCTTTTGTGCCGCTCACTGCAATGCAGTGGATTTCTGCGCCCTGCAGTGTTCAAGTACATTCTGCTTGTATCTGTGGGGACCAGAAATAGTGGTCTCTTCATGTTGGGTAGAGTTAGTTTACGTTTGGACCTGTTACGTTTCGCCAGATTAGGAGAGGCGACTTTGACTTTCATGTTTTGCACTGCACTTCCACGAATTTCAGAGACGTAGTGTGCTCTAATATGCTCTGCTTGGCACTGCAGTGGCCAGTAATAGTACTGTCAGTTTACGGGATTATTTGGCGGATTCCTGCGCTCTACATTGCTCTACTATACTCAGCTGCACTGTGGGGAGGCGAGCAATAGTGGTCGCGGCACGTCAGGATGAGCTATGCTACGTTCGCTTGTGTCACATTTGGCGAGGTTCGGATATGATATTCCAGACTTTTGCGCTACACGCAGCTCTCCGCGGATTTCGGCGCTCTGCTTTGCTCTGGTATACACTGCATGGCTCTGGGGAGACCGTAGCAGTGGTCGCGGCACGTTATGTTGATTTTGAGATCGTTCGGTTTAGTTAAGTGATGTGTTAGGGTATCTTTGACTCTTGTGCTGTACATTACAATGCGGTCGATTTCTGCGCTCTACTGCGCTCTAATATATTCTGTTTGGTGCTGGGGGGACGTCAGTATTGTCCTCAGTACGATACTGTGAGTTATGTTATCGTCGGCTATGTTACCCTTGTTTAGGTTAGGATACGGTAGCCTTGACTTTTGTGCTATACGTTGCTATGCGGCGGATTTCTGTATTCTGCTGTGAACTAATATGTTCTGTTTGGCTCTGTGGAATTCAACAATATCTGCCTAATCACGTTACTTTGAGTTACACTACTTCTGCATAGGGTAGGTAAGGTCAGGCTAGGTTTGGGTATCCTTCATTTCTGTGCTTTGCACAGGAATGCGGTGCATGTCTGCGCTCTACTCTGCTCTAGTATGACCTGCTTGTCCCTGGGGCGGCCAGTACTGGTGGTCTTGGCACGTAAGGTTGAGTTTGGTTGCTGGTCGTTTTGTTACGTTAGGGAGGCTTGGTTAGGATTTCTTTGACGTTTGTGCTGTACACTGATATGCGGTGGATTTCTGCGCCCTACGCTGCTCTACTACACTCAAGAGGCCAGAGAGATTGGTCTTGTCGCGCTATGTTGGTATACACTTCGTTTGGGTAGGCCAGCTTAGGACAAGTTAAGTTAGTGTATCTTCAGCTTTTGTGATATACACTGCTGTGCGATGGACTTCTGCTCTCTGCTATGCTCTAGTATACTCTGCTTGGGTCTGCGGAGGACAGCAGCAGTGGTCTCGGCACGTCAGGTTGAGACGTGCTACATTTGGTGAGGTTAGGATAGGATAGTCTAATCTTCTGTGCTATACTGCTATCGTCGGATTTCTGATCTCTACGGTGCTCTACTGCATACTGCTTGGCTCTGAGGTGTCCTGCGCTAGTGGTATCGGCACTTTAATATGAGTTTGTCGACGTTTGCTTATGCTGCGTTTCGTGAAGTTCGGATTGAATGGATTAAACTTTTACCGAACACTGCTATAGTTCGGACCTTTCCCTCAACTGTGCTCTATTATGCGCTGCTTGTCCCTGGGGCGGCCAGTACTGGTGGTCTTGGCACGTAAGGTTGAGTTTGGTTGCTGGTCGTTTTGTTACGTTAGGGAGGCTTGGTTAGGATTTCTTTGACGTTTGTGCTGTACACTGATATGCGGTGGATTTCTGCGCCCTACGCTGCTCTACTACACTCCGCTCGGCACTGGGGAGGCGAGTAATAGTGGTCGTGGTACGTTAGGTTGCGCTAGATTACGTTTGGATAGGGTGGTTAGGATATGTTTGGTTAGGGTAGATTTGAGTTTCGTGCCATACACTGATATTTAGTGGATTCTTGTGACCTAATGTGCTCTACAATATTCTGCTTGGCTCAGGGGAGGCCGGAAGCAGTGGTCACAGCACATTGTGTTGAGTTATCCTACGTTTGGTTATGTTACGTCTGGCGAGGTTAGGGTAGGATAGGCTTGGGCTTTTGTACTATACACTGCAGTGCGTTGGATTTCTGCGCACTACTGTGCTCTAGTACCTTCTGCTTGTATCTGCGGGGGCCAGCAGTAGTCGTCTGGTCGTGTTCGGTTGAGTTAGATTACGTTTGGACATGTTACGTTTGGCAAAGTTAGGATAGGCTACTTTGACTTTTGTGTTTTGAACTGCTATTCTGTGGACTTCTGCGCTCCAGTGTGCTCTGATATGTTCTGCTTGGCGCTAGGGTGGCCAGTAATGGTGGTCTCGGCGCGCTATGTTGAGTTACACTACGTTTGGATACGTTAGGTAAGGGGAGGTTATGTCAGGATTTGACAGGCATTTGTGCTATACTGTGCAATGCGTTGCATTCCTGGGATCTGCTGTCCTCTAGTAAATTCTGCTTGGCCCTGGTGATTCCAGTAATCGCGGTCTCGGCACGTCAGGTTGAGTTAGGTTACGCTTCGTTAGGTTAGGATAGGAAGGTTCGGTTTCGGTTTCTCTGTCTTTTGTTCTATCCACTGCTATTTAGTGGATTTCTGCGCTCTACATTGCTCTAGTACAAACAGCTCGACTCCGGGGACGCGAGCAATAGTGGTAGTGGTACGTCAGGTTGGGTTACGTTACGTTTGGTTAGATTAGGTTAGGTTAAGTTTGCTTAGTATAGCTTCGACTTTCGTGCTATACACTGCTGTCAGGTGCATTTCAGAGATCTATTGTACCCTACCACATTAGGCTTCGCTTTGGGGAGGCCAGCAGCAGAAGTCGGGGCACGTCAAGTTGAGCAATGCTTCGTTTTCGTAGGTTAGGATAGTGTATGTTCGACTTTTGTGGCTGTACACTGCTATTCGATGGTTCCCTGCGCTCTACATTGCTCTACTATACTCTGCTCGACTCCGGAGATGCGAGCAATAGTGGCTGCGGCACGTTATGTTGAGTCCTTCAACGATAGGTTAGGTTACCTTAATTTGGGTTAGGTTTGGATATCTTTGGCCCTTCTGCTGCTCACTGCAATCCTATGGGATTCTGCACCCTACTCTCCTCTAATACGTTCTGCTTTGCTCTCGGGGGCCAGCAATGGTGGAGGCGGCACGTTAGGTTAAGTTTGGTTACGTTGGCAGTTTTACGATTGGATAGGTTAGGATCGTGTACCTTTGCATTTTGTGCCACACGCTGCCTTTCGGTGGATTTCTCCGCCCAACTGTGCACTGATATGCCCTCCTCTGCTCTGGGGAGGCCAGTAATTGAGGCCGCGGCGTGTTAGGTTGCGTTATGTTACGTTTGGTTCGTTTTCATTGGCATGGGTAATATTTGGATAGCTTTCATTTTTCAGCTATACACTGCGATTCAATGGATTTCTGCGACCTGCTCACCTCTAATATGTTCCGCCTGGCCCTGGGGAGGTCAGCAGTGGTAGTTGCGGCACGTTAGTTTGGGTTAGGCTACGTTTAGCTCTTTTAGGTTTTGCAGGGTTTAACTGCGACGGCTATGACTTTTGTGCTGGGCACTAAAATTCTACGGACTCCTGCGCCCAATTGTGCGCTACCTCTCTCTGCTTGTCTCCGGGGACGAGAGGAGTAGTGGTCGCGGCACGTTAGGTTGAGTTAGGTTACGTATGGTTTGGTTATGGTAGGCTAAGATTGGTTAGAATGGCTTTGACGCTTGTGCTACACACTACTATTCGGTGGACTTTTGCGGTCTTCGTCGCTCTACTACACTCTGCTCGACTCCCGAGAAGCGAGCAATAGTGGGCGCGGCACGTTGTGTTTAGATAGGCTACGTTCGGTTATGCTAGGCCAGGACAGATTACGTTAGGATATCTATGACCTCTGCCCAATACGCTGCTATTTGGTTGCCTTCTGCGATCTAATATGCTCTAGCATATTCTGCTTGGCTCCGGGGAGGCCAGCAATATTTGCCTCTGCACGATATGATAAGTTACGTTGCGTTTGGTCATATTACATTTGGAGAGGTTATAGAGGACAGTTTGAACTTTTGCGCCATACACTGTTACTCGGTCTATTTCTACGATCTACATTGCGCTACTCTCCTCTGCTCGACTCTGGGGAGCCCAGTTGTAATGGTCTCGGTACGTTGTGTTGGGTCAGGCTACGTTTGTCAACGCTACCATAGCTTGTGTTCGGTTTGGATATATACGACTATCGTGGCACACACTGATATTCGGTAGACTTTTACGTTCTACTGTGCTCTACTGTATTCTACTTGGTCATGGGGAGTCCAGCAATTGTGTTTGCGGCACGTTATATTGAGTTAGGCCATGTTTGGTTAGGTTGTGTTGGTTTAGCATAGGCATGTGTAGCTTAGACTTTTCAGATATGCACTGCGATTCTATGGATTTCTGCGTTCTACTACCCACTAGTATGCTCTGCTTGGCTCTGGGGATGCCAGCAATCTTGGTGGCGGCACGTTATGTTGAGATATGCTACCTTGGTTTGGGTTAGGCTAGGTCAGATTATGCTAGGATGTCTGCGGCTTTTGTGCTATGCACTCAAATGCGGAGGATTTCGTCGATATAATGTGCTTTGGAGCATTCTTCTTGTCTCTGTGGAGGCGAGCAGTGGTGGTCTCGTCAAGTAAGGTTGATTTATGTTACTCTTGGATATGTTACGTTTGGCTAGGTTAGGAAAGGTTACTAAAACTTTTGTGCTATTCCCTGATATTCGGTGGATTTCTGCACGCTATTGCGCCCTAATACGATATGCTGCTCTGTCGGAGGCCAGCAATATCGGTCTCGTCACGTTGTGTCGTGTTACACCACATTTGGAAGGGTTAGGTTCGGCCAAGTTAGGCCAGGGTATGTTTGACTTTTGCGCTATACACTGCTATTCGGTGGACTTCTGCACTACAGTGTGCTCTAGTATGTTCTGCTTGCCTCTGGGCTGACCAGCAATAGCGTTCTCGACACGTTACGTTGTGCTATGCTACGTCCGGGTTTGTTACGTTTGACGATGTCAAAATATGGTCGTTCAGACAATTGTGCTACACACTGCTACACGCGGATTTCGGCGCTCTGTGGTGTTCTAACGTTTTCTTCGTGGGTCAGGGAGCTCCAGCGATAGTGATCTCGGCACGATAGGTTTAGTTATGTTACGTTTGGTTAGGTTAGGTGATGTCAATCTCGGTCATGTTATCTTCGACTTTCCTGCTATACACTGCTGCTCGGAGGATTTCTCCACTTGAATGTGCTCTACTATATTCTGCTCAGTCCGAAAAGTCCAGCAATAGTCACGCAACATTATGTGGAGCTAGTCTACGTCTCATTATGTCACGTTAGGTACTGTTTGGTCAGGTTTGCTTCAGTCTACGTGCTGTACACTATTATCCGGCGGTTTCCTGTGGTGTACTGTGCTCTGCCGTGTTGTACTTGGCTCTGTGGGGCCCGGAAGCTATGGTCGCGGCACGCTATGTTGAGATATGGTACGTTGTGTTAGGTTAGGTTAGGTCAGGTTAGGTTGGGATACCTACTACTTATGTGCGGTACATTGATATTCGGTGGATTCCTGCGCTCTCCGTTGCTCTACTATACTCTGCTCGACTCTGTGGCGGCGAGCAATAGTGGCCGTGGCACACTGGGTTATGTTACGATTGGTTACGTCATGTTAGGCAATATTTGGTGAGGTTAGCTTTGACTTTCGTGGTTTACGCTGTTTTTTGGTGGATTTCTGTAATCTACTGTGCTCTACTACATTCTGCTTTGCTCTGGGGAGGCCAGGACCTGTGGTCGCGGCACGACATTTCGAGATATACTACGTTTTGCTATGTTAGGTTCGGGTAGGTTACGTTAGGGTATCTACGGCTTTTGGTCTATTCTCTGCAGTGCGGACAATTTCTGCGAACTACTGTGCTCTAGTATACTCTACTTGCCTCTGTGGCGGTGCGCAATAGTTGCCTCGTCATGTCCTGTTCAGTTAGGCTACGTCTGTATAAGTCACGCTTGGCTAGGTTAGAACGGGCTACTTTGATTTTTGTGCTTTACACTGATATAACTTAAGCTCCTGTGCTCTTCCTGGTTCTACTGCATTCTGCTTTGATCGGCGGAATACTGTACCACCGGTCGCGGCACGATCTCTTGAATTACCCTACGTTTGGTTTGGTTAGGTTAGGTCGGGTTATGTTGGGATATCTGCGACTTCTGAGCTTTCAATGAATTCCGGTTGATTCCTGCGCTCTACGGTGCTCAATAGCATTCCGCTTGGCTCTGCGTGGGCCAGGAGCAGTGGTCGCGGCACGTGGCGTTGAGATATCCTGCGCTTTGTTAGGTTAGGTTAGGTCTGGTCTGGTTATGATATCTCCGCCTTTTTTTCTTATCACTGCAATGCCGTGGATTTCTGCTCACTACCATGATCTAGTACATTCTGCATGTCTCTGTGGAGGGCAGCAGGAAAGCCTCGGTATGTCAGGCTGAGCTAGGCTACGTTTGGACATGTTACGTTTGACTAGGTTAGGATAGGCTACTTTGACATTTGTGCTATTCACTGCTATTCGGATCATTTCTGCTCTCTAATGTGGTCTAGTATGCTCTGCTTGGATCTGGGAAGCCGGCGACATTTGTCTCGTCACGATATGTTTTGTTACACTACGTCTTGATTTGTTAGGTTAGGAAAGTTTGCTCAGGGTATTTTTGACCTTTGTGCTTTAAACGGCAATGCGGTTGATTTCTGCGCTCTGGTGTGCTGTAGTATTTTCTGCTCGGCTCTGTGGAGGACAGCAACAGAGGTGTCGGCTCGTTAGGTTGAGCTATGCTACGTTCGGTTTTATTACGTTTTGGAGGTTAGGAGAGGATTGCGGAGACTTTTGAACTATACACTCCTATCCGCGGATTTCTGCGCACTACTGTGATCTAATATTACCCGCTTGGGTCAGCGGAGGCCAGCGATAGATGCCGCGGCACGTTAGGTTGCGTTAGGTTACGTTTGGTTAGGTTGGGTGAGCTGAATCTCGGCCAGGTTAACTTAGATTTGCGTGCTATACACTGCTATGAGGAGTATTTATGTGCTGTGCTGTGCTCTACTATATTGTGCTTAGCCCTGGGAATGCTAGCAATATTGGTCACGGCACATTAGGTTTAGTTAGGTTACGTTTCGTTAGTTTAGGTTGGGCTAATTCCGGTAACGATATCTTTGACTTTCGTGTTATACAATGTTTTCGGTGGGTTTCTGTGACCGACTTCGTTCTACTACATCTTGCTCGACTTTGGGGAGGCGAGCAATAGTGGCCGCCGAATGGTACGTTCAGGTAGGCTACGTTTGGTTAGGTTATGATAGCTTGGGCTAGACCTGGATAAATATGATTTTTGTGCTATACACTGCGATTCTATGGACTTCTGCTCCCTACAGTCCTCTCGTAAGTTCTGTTCGAATCTGTGTAGGCCAGCAATAGTGGCCGGGGTACGTTAGGTTGAGTTACGTTACGTTTGGTTACGATAACATTGGGTAAATTAGGATAGGATAGCTTTGACTCTTGTGCTATACACAGCTATTCGGTGGACTTCTGCGCTCCAGCGTACTCTAGCATGTTCTGCTCGGATCTGGGGAGGCCAGCGACAGTGTTCCCGGCACGATGGGTTGAGCTAAGCCACGTTCGCTTATGTTACGTATGGTGAGGTTAGGGTGGTACAGTTTAGCGTTTTGTGCTACATGCAGATATGCGCGGATTACTGCGCTCCACTGTGCTCTTGTATATTCTGCTTGGCTCTGGGGATGCCAGCAACAGTGGCCCCGGCACGACATGTTGTGTCAAGTTACGTTAGGCTGGGATGGGTTAGGCCATGTTTGGTTATGGTTTCTTTAACTTTTCCGGTGCACACTGCTATTCGTAGGATTTCTGCGTCTGCTGCACTCTAGTGTATCCTGCTTGGCTCTGGGGAGGCCAGTAGTAAAGGTCACAGCACGTTAGGTAGAGTCATGTTGCGCTTGATTATGTTACGAATGGTTAGGTCATAAGAGGATATCTTTGGCTTTAGTGCTACCGTTTGGTATTATGTGGCTTTCTGCTCCCTACTGTGCTCTAATATTTTCAGCTTGGCTATGGGAAGACCACCGAAAGTGGCCTCAGCACGTTATGTTGTGACATGTTACGATCTGTTAGGTTGTGGTAGGCCAAGTTTGGTTAGGAGAGCTTTAGCTTTTGCGATATGCATAGGCATTCGGGTGATTGCTGCGCTCTACTGTGCCCTAGTATATCCTGCTTAGCTCTTGGGGTAGCTATATCGATTTCGTCACGATAAGTTGGGCTATGTTCTGTTAGTTCGGGTTAGGTTTGGGTATCTATGACTATTCTGATATACACTCCGTTGATATGGATGTCTGCGTTCTACTCTCCACTAACCAGTTCTTCTTGGCTAGGCTACATTTGGATATGTTACGGTTGGCTAGGTTAGGAGGGGATAGGTGTGACTTTAGTGTCACAGTCTGCTATGAGGTAGATTTCTGCGCGCTACGGTGCTCTAATATTATCAGATTGGCTCCGGGAAGGCCACGAATGGTAGTCTCGGCACGGTTCGGCGAGTCACGTTACGTCCGACTCTGCTGGATTTGGGCAAGTTTTGTTAAGATAGTTATAACCTTTGTGCTTTCCACTACTTTTCTGTGCATTTCTGCCATCTACTGTGCTCTAGTGTGCCCTGCTTAGCTCTGGGAGGCCAGTAATCGTGGCCGCGGCACGATAGATTTAGTTAGGTTAGGGCACGGTAGATTTAGGTTTGGTTAGGTTGGGTTATATTACGTTTGGTTAGGGTTGCTCTGACTTTTGTGTTATGCGCTGCTATTCGGTGGATTTTTGCGCTCTACATTGCTATACTATGCACTGCTCGGTTCTCGCGAGGACTGCAATAGTGGTTGCGGCACGTTGGGTTCAGTTGGATTACGTTTGGCTAGGTCAGTGTACGTGTGGTTAGGTTGGGATTGGATAGCTTCGACTTTTGTGCCATACACAGCTATTCGGCCGATACCTTTGGTCTGCATTGCTCTACTAGCATCTGCTTGAATCTGAGGATGCCAGTAATAGCGATCGCGGCAGGTATGGTTGAGCTATGTTTCGTTCGTACAGGTTTTGTCAGGATGGCTTCGAGTTTTGTGACATACACTGCTGCTCGGTCGATACCTGCGCTCTGCATTCCTGTTCTATCGTCTGCTTCTCTCTGGTGAGGGCAGCAATGGAGGTCGTGGCACGTTCGGTTGCGATAGGTTAGGTTAAGCTTGGTAAGGATATCACTGACTTTTGTGGTATATACTGCTATTGGATGGATTTCTGCGCTCTACTGTGCTCTAGTTCATTCTGCCTTGCTATGGGGAGGTCATCAGTATTGGTATCGACACGTTAGTATGAGCTGTGATGCGTTTGGCTATGTTATGATTGATTAGGTAGGGATAGGGTAGCATAGAGTTTTGTGCTATTCACTGCCATTTGGTGGATTTTTGCGCTCTACATTGCTCTACTATGCTCCGCCCCACCCTCGGGAGGGCAGCAATAGTCTTCGCGGCACGTTATTTTGTGTTACGTTATGCTTGGCTATGCCACGATTGGTTAAGTTAGGGTAGGACAGATTTTACTTTTGCGCTTTCCACTGCTATTCTGTGGGCTTCTGTGTTCTACTGTGCCCCAATATATTCTGCATGTCCCTGGCAAGGCCAGCAATGGTGTTCTCGGCACGCTTGCTTGTGTTAAGTTCCGTTCGCTTTGGTTAGGTTGGGATAATATTTGTCAACATGGGTTTGGCTTTGTGTGCTATACACAGCTATTCGGTGCATCCATGCGCTCTACTGAGCTCTAGTATATTCTGATTGGATATGCGGAGGCCAGCTGTAGTGGTCTCGGTACTTCAGTCTGTGTTACGTTGCGTACGGTTATGCAAGGTTTGGTTAGGTTTGGGGAGGATAGCTTTGACTTTGGCTCTATACACCGATATTCGAAGGACTTCTTCGCTCTACATTCCTCTACTGTACCCTACGCGGCTCTGGGGAGGCCAGTAGGTGTGACCTGGGCAAGTCAGTTTGGGTTGTGCTGCGTTTGGTTAGGTTACGTTTGTTCAGGTTAGTTATGGGCTGCTTTTACTTTTGTGCTATACACTGATATTCGATGGATTTCTGCGCACTGCTGCGCTCTTTTACATTTTGCTTGGTTCTGGGGAAGCCAGTAATAGTGGTTTCGGCATGTTAGGTTGAGATACGATCCGTTTGGTTAGGTTATGTTAGCTTTGTTTAGGTTTGGATATCTTCGACTTTTCTGCTGCACACTGCGATTCTATGGATTTGTGCGCCCTACTCTCATCTAATATGCTCTACTTCGCACTGCGGAGGCCAGCAATGCTGTCCGCGGCACGTTAGGATTAGTTATTCTATGTTTGGTTAGGTTAGGGTAGGTCTGGTGTGGTCAGGGTATTTTTGACTTTTGTGGTATAAATTACTTTTTGGCGTATTTCTACGCATTACTGTGCTCCACTATACTCTGTTCCACTCTGTGGAGGCCAGTAATTTTTGTCTCGGTGCGTCAGTTTGTGCTAGGTTACTTTCGGTTAGGGTACGTTTGTGAGAGTTTGGTCTGGATGGCTTCGACTTTCGCGGTACAAGCAGTTGTTCGGTGCATTTCTGCGCTATATTGCTCTCTAGTATGTTCTGATAGACTCTGGGGAGGCCAGCAATGGTGGCCTCGGCACGCTAGGTTGAGAAATGTTACGTTATGCTTGCCTCGGCAAGGACATGTTAGGTTACGTTATCCCTGACTTTTGTGCTGTACACTGCTATTTGGTGGCCTTCTGCGCTCTACCATGATCTAGTGTATTCTGCTTTGCTCTGCTTGAGCCAGTAATAGTGGTTTCGGCACCTCAATTTAAGTTAGTATGCGTTTGGTTGTACTTCGTTTTGATTTCGTAGGATAGGATGTCTTCGACTTTTTTGCTATACACGGCTCTTCGGTGGATTTTTACGCTCCGCGTTGATCTACTATACCCTGTTAGACTCCGCGGGGGACTGTAACTGTGGTCTCGGCCGACTAGGATATTTCAGGTTACACTTGGCTACGTTGTGTTTGTTTGGCTACGTCTGAATAGATTTGGCAATAGTGGTATACCCTGTTATTCTGTGAGTTCCTGCGGTCTGCTGTGCTCTACTACACTCTACTCGTCTCTGGTGATGTGCGCAATGGGGGTTGCTACTCCATAGCTTTAGTTAGGTTACGTTTGGTTAGGTTAGGATAGGCTATGTTTGGTTAGGGTTGCTTTGAGTTTCATGCTGTACACTGATATTCGGTGGATTCCGGCCCTCCACTGTGCGCTACTCTAATCTGCTAGACCCCGGAGAGGCCAGCAATTGTGGTCGCGGCACGTTACTATGAGCTTTGCTACGTTAGATTAGGTCACGTTCGTTTGGGTTAGGTTCGAATGTCTCTGACCTTTCCGTTGTACACAGCGATTATACGGATTCCTGCGCCCTACCCTCCTCTAATATGTTCTGCATGGCCATGGGAAGGCCAGCTGCAGTGGCCGCAGCACGTAAGGTTGAGCCATATTACGTTCCACTTTGTTAGGTTTGGTTGGGTTAGGACGGCACAGCATCGACTTTTGTGATATACACTGCTATTCGGTGGATACCTGCGCTCTACGTTACTCTACTGCACTCTGCCCCACTCTGGGGTGACCAGCAATAGCGGTCTTGGCACGTTAGGTTGAGTCTGGCTTCGTTTGATTAGGTTATGTTGTTTTTGGTTAAGTTTGGATTGCTTTGACTTTCGTAGTATGGACTGTTGTTCTGAAGAACTCTGCGCTCTGCTGTGCTCTAGTGTGTTCTGCTTGGCTCTGGGGAGGCCAGAAACAGCGGTCTCGGCATTTCGTCTGAGACGTATAACGTTCGGTTCCGTTACGTTAGGATAGGTTCGAATGTGGTAACTTTGATTTTTATGCTATTTAGCGGATTTCGGCGCTCTAAATGTCTCTAATATGCCCTGCTTGTCTTTGTGAATGCCAGCAATGTTATTCTGGGCACGTTATGCTTAGATAGTTTACGCTTGTCTTCGCTAGGTTAGGACAGGTTAGGTTAGGATGCCTTTGACTCTTGTGCTACACACTGAAATGCGGTGGATTACTGCGCTCTTCTGTGCTCCTGCATACCCTGCCTCGCGGGTTAGGTTTAGCTAAGCTACGTTCGGCTGTGTTAGTTTTGGCTTCGTTAGGATAGTGCAGCTTCGATTTTTGTGCTATGCACTCCGATTCTATGGACTTCCGCGCTCTACTCTCCTCTAACATGATCTCATTGCCTCTGAGGACGGCAGCAATTGAGGTCTCGGCACGTTAGTAAGAGTTAGGCTACGTTTGGTTACGTTATGTTTGGTTAGGTTAGGACCGGATACATTTGACTTTTGTGTTGTACACTGCTGTACGTGGAATTTCTGCGCTCTACTGTGCTCTAGTATCTTCTGCATGCCTCTGTGGAAGCCAGCAATAGCTGGCGTGGCAGGTTGGTTTGAGTTATGTTACGCTTGGTAAGGCTAGGTTAGGTTACGTTTGGTTAGGTTAGGTTTGGCTATGTTTGGTTAGGAAGGCTCTGATCTTTGTGCTATACACTGCAATTCCGCGGATTTCAGCGTCCTACATTGCTCTACTATACTCCATTCGACTCTAGTCGCGGCACGATTGGTGGAGCCATATTACGTTAGGTTTGGTTAGGTTTGGTTAGGTTAGGACCACTTAGCTTTGACTTTTGCGCTGTACACTGGTTTCCTGTGGATTTCTGTGCTCTTCGTTGCTCTACTATACTCCATTCGACTTTGGGGTGTCCATAAATGGCGTTCGTGGCACGGCAGGTTGAGTAACAGTGCATTCGGATAGGTTACGCTTTGTTAGTTAGGTTAAGATACCTTTGACGTTTTTACTTTACACTGCTATCTGGTGGATTTCTGCGCTCTACTGTGCCCTAGTACATTCGGCTTGGCTGTGGGGAGGCCAGCAGTAGTGTTCCCGGCACAATGGTTAAGTTAGACTGCGTTTGGCTGTGATACATTTGGTTGGGTTAGGTTAGGATGGCACTGACTTATGTGCTCGACACTGATATTCTATGAACGAGTGTGCTCTGATGTGCTATATAATATTCCTCTTGTCTCTGGGGAATCCAGCAATAGCGGTCGCGGCAAGTTGGGTTTAGTTATTCTACGCTTGGTTAGGTTAGTTTATGTCTGTTTAGGTTAGGATATCTTCGACTCTTGTGCAATAAATTGCTATCTGGCGTCTCTCTGCGCTCTACTGTGCTCTGATATGCTCTGCTCGATACTGGAGAGCCCAGCCGTAGTGTCCGCGGTACGTGATTTTGTGTCACTTTACATTTGGCTATGCTACGGATTGTTATGTTGGGAAATGATGGCTTTAACTTTTGTGGTGTGCACTACCATTCGGTGGATTTCTCCACCCTACTGCGCCCTAGTATGCGCTGCTGGTTTCTGTGGAGGTCAGTATGGGTGGTCGAGGCACGATTGTGTAAGCTAGGGTGCGGTTGTTTGTGTTACGATTCTTTATGTTAGGAGAGAATAGCTAGCACTTTAGTCTTATAGTCTTCTATAATGTGGAACACTGCGCCCTGCAGTGCTATAATATTCTCAGCTTGGCTCCGGCAAGGCCAGGAATAGTGGTCTCGGCACATTATGCTAGGTCGGGTTACGTTCTCTTAGGTTGGGTCAGGCTAAGTTTGGTCAGAATAGCTTTAACTCTTGTGTTGTGCACTGGAATTCGGTGCATTTCTCCACCCTACTGCGCCCTAGTAAGTCCCGCTCGTTTCTGGGGAGGTTAGTATGGGTGATCAAGGCACGATTGTTTAAGCTACCATGCGGTTGTTTGTGTTACGATTCTCTATGTTAGGAGAGGATAGCTAGCACTTTAGACTTATAGTCTGCCACTAGATGGATTTCTTCCCCCTACAGTGCAGTAATATTTTCAGCTTGGCAGTGGCAAGGGCAGCAATAGCGATCTCGACACGTTTGTTCGAGCTTAGCTATGTTTGGCTGTGCCCTGTTTGTCTTTGTAGCCACGACTTTTCCGATATACACAACGATTCTATGGTTTTCTGCGTTCTAATATCCACTAGCGTATTTTCCATGGCTCTGGGGCGGCCAGCAAAAGTGGTCGCGGCAGGTTAGGTTGTGCTAGGTTACGTTCGGTTAGGTTCCGGTTTAGGGCTACAGTCTGCAGTTAGATGGTTTCGCGCGTCCCACAGTGCCCTAACATGTTCAGCTTGTCTCTGGGAAGGCCAGCAATAGTGCTCCCGGCACGTTACATTGAGTCGCGCTATGATCGATCAGGTTGGGTAAGGCAAAGCTTAGCTACGGTAGGTTTAACTCCTGTCCTGTACACTACATTTCGGAGGATGTCTGCGCTCTACTGTGCTCTAGTTCGTCCTGCTTGGCTCTGGGAGGCCAGCAATGGTGCTCGCGGCACGTTCGGTTGAGTTATGCTACGTTTGGTTAAGTTACGATTTGTTATGTTAGGAGGGCATGGCTTTGACTTTAGTGCTATAGTCTGCTATTAGGTGGACTTCTGCGCCCTACAGTGCTCTAGTACATTCAGCTTGGCTATGGGAAGGCAAGCAATAGTGGCACCGGCACGTTATGTGGAGTCAGGTTACGTCCGGTTGCGTTGGTTTGGGCTAAGTTTGGTAAAAGGAGCTCTAGATTTTGTGCCATACGCTGCTATTCGGCGGATTCCTGCGCTCTACTGTGCAGAAATATTTTCTGCCTTGCTCTTGCGAGGCCAGCAACAGCGAACTCGGCACGTATGTTTGAGTTAAGGTACATTCGGTTGTGATAGGTTATGCTAAGTTCGGCTATGATAGCTTCGACATTCGTAATATACACCGCTATTCGATGAATTCCTGCATCCTACTGCGCTCTACTTATTTCTGCTTGTATCTGGGGGCCAGCAATAGTGGTCGCGGCACGTTAGATTGAGATATGTTACGCTTGGCTTCGTCAGTTTTGTTAGGCTTCGACTTTTGTGCTGCACATTGCTATTCGGTAGGCTGCTGAGCCCTACTGTGCTCTAATATCATCTGCTTGGCCCTGGGGAGGCCTGCAATAGTGTTCTCGGCAAGATAGGTGGAGTTCAGGTACGATTGGTTAGGTTATGTTAGAATAGGTTTGCACTGACTGCCGTGTTATAGACTGGTATTCGGTCTATTTCTACGATCTACTGTGATCTACCTTATTCTGCTCGTCTCTGGGGAGGGCAGCAGTATTGCTATCGGCACGTTAGGTTACGATTGTTTAGGTTAGGTTTCGGTTACATTTGGCTGTGGTAGCTATGACTTTTGAGCTATACAAGTTTATTCGGGGGATTTCTGCGTGCTACTGTGCTCTACTGTATTCTGCTTGGCCCTGGGGAGGTCAGCAACTGTGGTCTCGTCACGTTGGGTTGGGCTATGTTACGTTTGGTTATGTTACGTTTTCTTAGGTTAGGATAGGGTAGCCTTGATTTTTGCGCTATACACTGCTATTAGGTGGATTTCTGCTCTATACTGTGCTCTAATAAGATTGGCCTGCCTACGGGCAGGCCAGCAATGGTGGTCTTGTCACGTTAGGCAGAGTTATACTACGATTGGCTTGGCTACGTTAGTCCGTGTTATGCTTGGACAAATGCTCCTTTCGTGGTACACACTGCAATTCGTTGGGTTCCTGCGCACAGCTGTTCTCTACTATAATCTGCTCGTCTCTGGGGTTGCCAGCAACAGTGGTTGTGGCGCGATATGTTGAGTTGTGTTATGTTTGTTTATGTTACGTTTGGATAGGTTAGGAGAAGATAACATAGACTTTTGTGCTATACACGGCCATCCGGTGTATATCTGCGCGCTACATTACTCTAATATACTCTGCTCGTCTATGTGGAGGCCAGTAATAGTGGTCACGGCACGCTAGGTGCGAGGTAGGTAGATAGCTTTGACTTTCGCGGTACACAATATTTTTTGGTGGACTTCTGCGCTCTACTGTGCGGTACTATACTCTGCTTGGCCCTGGGGTGTCCAGCAGTAGTGGTCGCAGCTCGTTGCTTTGAGTTAATCTTCGTATGGCTACGTTATGTTTGCCTTGGCTGGGTTCGGGTAGCACTGACTTCTCTGCTATACACTGCGATTCTACGGGTTTCAGAGCTGCA
>NW_016909831.1:32365-57144 GCF_001483705.2 Eufriesea mexicana
GCACGTTAGTCTGAGCTGTGTTGCGTTTGGCTATGTTATGATTGATTAGGTAGGGATAGGGTAGCATAGAGTTTTGTGCTATGCACTGCCATTCGGTGGATTTCTGCGCTCTACATTGCTCTACTATGCTCCGCCCCGCCCTCGGGAGGGCAGCAATAGTCTTCGCGGCACGTTATTTTGTGCTATGTTACGCTTGGCTATGCCATGATAAGTTAAGTTAGGGTAGGACAGATTCTACTTTTGCTTTTTCCACTGCTATTCTGTGGGCTTCTGTGATCTACTCTGCCCCAATATATTCTGCTTGTCCCTGGCGAGGCCAGCAATAGTGTTCTCGGCACGTTTGCTTGTGTTAGGTTCCGTTCGCTTTGGTTAGGTTGGGATAAGATTTGTCAACATGGGTTTGGCTTTGTGTGCTGTACACAGCTATTCGGTGCATCCATGCGCTCTACTGAGCTCTAGTGTATTCTGCTTGGATATGCGGAGGCCAGCTGTAGTGGTCTCGGCACTTCAGTCTGTGTTACGTTGCGTACGGCTATGCAACGTTTGGATAGGTTTGGGGAGGATAGCTTTGACTTTGGCTCTATACACCGATATTCGAAGGACTTCTTCGCTCTACATTCCTCTACTGTACCCTACGCGGCTCTGGGGTGGCCAGTAGGAGTGATCTGGGCAAGTCAGTTTGGGTTGTGCTGCGTTTGGTTAGGTTACGTTTGTTTAGGTTAGTTATGGGCTGCTTTTACTTTTGTGCTATACACTGATATTCGATGGATTTCTGCGCACTGCTGCGCTCTAGTACATTTTGCTTGGTTCTGGGGAAGCCAGTAATAGTGGTCTCGGCATGTTAGGTTGAGATACGATCCGTTTGGTTAGGTTATGTTAGCTTTGTTTAGGTTTGGATATCTTCGACTTTTCTGCTGCACACTGCGATTCTATGGATTTGTGCGCCCTACTCTCATCTAATATGCTCTACTTCGCACTGCGGAGGCCAGCAATGCTGTCCGCGGCACGTTAGGATTAGTTATTCTATGTTTGGTTAGGTTAGGGTAGGTCTGGTGTGGTCAGGGTATTTTTGACTTTTGTGGTATAAATTACTTTTTGGCGTATTTCTACGCATTACTGTGCTCCACTATACTCTGTTCCACTCTGTGGAGGCCAGTAATTTTTGTCTCGGTGCGTCAGTTTGTGCTAGGTTACTTTCGGTTAGGGTACGTTTGTGAGAGTTTGGTCTGGATGGCTTCGACTTTCGCGGTACAAGCAGTTGTTCGGTGCATTTCTGCGCTATATTGCTCTCTAGTATGTTCTGATAGACTCTGGGGAGGCCAGCAATGGTGGCCTCGGCACGCTAGGTTGAGAAATGTTACGCTATGCTTGCCTCGGCAAGGACAGGTTAGGTTACGTTATCCCTGACTTTTGTGCTGTACACTGCTATTTGGTGGCCTTCTGCGCTCTACCATGATCTAGTGTATTCTGCTTTGCTCTGCTTGAGCCAGTAATAGTGGTTTCGGCACCTCAATTTAAGTTAGTATGCGTTTGGTTGTACTTCGTTTTGATTTCGTAGGATAGGATGTCTTCGACTTTTTTGCTATACACGGCTCTTCGGTGGATTTTTACGCTCCGCGTTGATCTACTATACCCTGTTAGACTCCGCGGGGGACTGTAACTGTGGTCTCGGCCGACTAGGATATTTCAGGTTACACTTGGCTACGTTGTGTTTGTTTGGCTACGTCTGAATAGATTTGGCAATAGTGGTATACCCTGTTATTCTGTGAGTTCCTGCGGCCTGCTGTGCTCTACTACACTCTACTCGTCTCTGGTGATGTGCACAATGGGGGTTGCTACTCCATAGCTTTAGTTAGGTTACGTTTGGTTAGGTTAGGATAGGCTATGTTTGGTTAGGGTTGCTTTGAGTTTCATGCTGTACACTGATATTCGGTGGATTCCGGCCCTCCACTGTGCGCTACTCTAATCTGCTAGACCCCGGAGAGGCCAGCAATTGTGGTCGCGGCACGTTACTATGAGCTTTGCTACGTTAGATTAGGTCACGTTCGTTTGGGTTAGGTTCGAATGTCTCTGACCTTTCCGTTGTACACAGCGATTATACGGATTCCTGCGCCCTACCCTCCTCTAATATGTTCTGCATGGCCATGGGAAGGCCAGCTGCAGTGGCCGCAGCACGTAAGGTTGAGCCATATTACGTTCCACTTTGTTAGGTTTGGTTGGGTTAGGACGGCACAGCATCGACTTTTGTGATATACACTGCTATTCGGTGGATACCTGCGCTCTACGTTACTCTACTGCACTCTGCCCCACTCTGGGGTGACCAGCAATAGCGGTCTTGGCACGTTAGGTTGAGTCTGGCTTCGTTTGATTAGGTTATGTTGTTTTTGGTTAAGTTTGGATTGCTTTGACTTTCGTAGTATGGACTGTTGTTCTGAAGAACTCTGCGCTCTGCTGTGCTCTAGTGTGTTCTGCTTGGCTCTGGGGAGGCCAGAAACAGCGGTCTCGGCATTTCGTCTGAGACGTATAACGTTCGGTTCCGTTACGTTAGGATAGGTTCGAATGTGGTAACTTTGATTTTTATGCTATTTAGCGGATTTCGGCGCTCTAAATGTCTCTAATATGCCCTGCTTGTCTTTGTGAATGCCAGCAATGTTATTCTGGGCACGTTATGCTTAGATAGTTTACGCTTGTCTTCGCTAGGTTAGGACAGGTTAGGTTAGGATGCCTTTGACTCTTGTGCTACACACTGAAATGCGGTGGATTACTGCGCTCTTCTGTGCTCCTGCATACCCTGCCTCGCGGGTTAGGTTTAGCTAAGCTACGTTCGGCTGTGTTAGTTTTGGCTTCGTTAGGATAGTGCAGCTTCGATTTTTGTGCTATGCACTCCGATTCTATGGACTTCCGCGCTCTACTCTCCTCTAACATGATCTCATTGCCTCTGAGGACGGCAGCAATTGAGGTCTCGGCACGTTAGTAAGAGTTAGGCTACGTTTGGTTACGTTATGTTTGGTTAGGTTAGGACCGGATACATTTGACTTTTGTGTTGTACACTGCTGTACGTGGAATTTCTGCGCTCTACTGTGCTCTAGTATCTTCTGCATGCCTCTGTGGAAGCCAGCAATAGCTGGCGTGGCAGGTTGGTTTGAGTTATGTTACGCTTGGTAAGGCTAGGTTAGGTTACGTTTGGTTAGGTTAGGACCACTTAGCTTTGACTTTTGCGCTGTACACTGGTTTCCTGTGGATTTCTGTGCTCTTCGTTGCTCTACTATACTCCATTCGACTCTAGTCGCGGCACGATTGGTGGAGCCATATTACGTTAGGTTTGGTTAGGTTTGGTTAGGTTAGGACCACTTAGCTTTGACTTTTGCGCTGTACACTGGTTTCCTGTGGATTTCTGTGCTCTTCGTTGCTCTACTATACTCCATTCGACTTTGGGGTGTCCATAAATGGCGTTCGTGGCACGGCAGGTTGAGTAACAGTGCATTCGGATAGGTTACGCTTTGTTAGTTAGGTTAAGATACCTTTGACGTTTTTACTTTACACTGCTATCTGGTGGATTTCTGCGCTCTACTGTGCCCTAGTACATTCGGCTTGGCTGTGGGGAGGCCAGCAGTAGTGTTCCCGGCACAATGGTTAAGTTAGACTGCGTTTGGCTGTGATACATTTGGTTGGGTTAGGTTAGGATGGCACTGACTTATGTGCTCGACACTGATATTCTATGAACGAGTGTGCTCTGATGTGCTATATAATATTCCTCTTGCCTCTGGGGAATCCAGCAATAGCGGTCGCGGCAAGTTGGGTTTAGTTATTCTACGCTTGGTTAGGTTAGTTTATGTCTGTTTAGGTTAGGATATCTTCGACTCTTGTGCAATAAATTGCTATCTGGCGTCTCTCTGCGCTCTACTGTGCTCTGCTATGCTCTGCTCGATACTGCAGAGCCCAGCCGTAGTGTCCTTGGTACGTGATTTTG
Organism: Eufriesea mexicana; assembly: GCF_001483705.2. Classification (NCBI taxonomy): domain Eukaryota; kingdom Metazoa; phylum Arthropoda; class Insecta; order Hymenoptera; family Apidae; genus Eufriesea; species Eufriesea mexicana. The sequence continues at coordinate 36,336 of NW_016909831.1, forward strand.
TGTCACTTTACATTTGGCTATGCTACGGATTGTTATGTTGGGAAATGATGGCTTTAACTTTTGTGGTGTGCACTACCATTCGGTGGATTTCTCCACCCTACTGCGCCCTAGTATGCGCTGCTGGTTTCTGTGGAGGTCAGTATGGGTGGTCGAGGCACGATTGTGTAAGCTAGGGTGCGGTTGTTTGTGTTACGATTCTTTATGTTAGGAGAGAATAGCTAGCACTTTAGTCTTATAGTCTTCTATAATGTGGAACACTGCGCCCTGCAGTGCTATAATATTCTCAGCTTGGCTCCGGCAAGGCCAGGAATAGTGGTCTCGGCACATTATGCTAGGTCGGGTTACGTTCTCTTAGGTTGGGTCAGGCTAAGTTTGGTCAGAATAGCTTTAACTCTTGTGTTGTGCACTGGAATTCGGTGCATTTCTCCACCCTACTGCGCCCTAGTAAGTCCCGCTCGTTTCTGGGGAGGTTAGTATGGGTGATCAAGGCACGATTGTTTAAGCTACCATGCGGTTGTTTGTGTTACGATTCTCTATGTTAGGAGAGGATAGCTAGCACTTTAGACTTATAGTCTGCCACTAGATGGATTTCTTCCCCCTACAGTGCAGTAATATTTTCAGCTTGGCAGTGGCAAGGGCAGCAATAGCGATCTCGACACGTTTGTTCGAGCTTAGCTATGTTTGGCTGTGCCCTGTTTGTCTTTGTAGCCACGACTTTTCCGATATACACAACGATTCTATGGTTTTCTGCGTTCTAATATCCACTAGCGTATTTTCCATGGCTCTGGGGCGGCCAGCAAAAGTGGTCGCGGCAGGTTAGGTTGTGCTAGGTTACGTTCGGTTAGGTTCCGGTTTAGGGCTACAGTCTGCAGTTAGATGGTTTCGCGCGTCCCACAGTGCCCTAACATGTTCAGCTTGTCTCTGGGAAGGCCAGCAATAGTGCTCCCGGCACGTTACATTGAGTCGCGCTATGATCGATCAGGTTGGGTAAGGCAAAGCTTAGCTACGGTAGGTTTAACTCCTGTCCTGTACACTACATTTCGGAGGATGTCTGCGCTCTACTGTGCTCTAGTTCGTCCTGCTTGGCTCTGGGAGGCCAGCAATGGTGCTCGCGGCACGTTCGGTTGAGTTATGCTACGTTTGGTTAAGTTACGATTTGTTATGTTAGGAGGGCATGGCTTTGACTTTAGTGCTATAGTCTGCTATTAGGTGGACTTCTGCGCCCTACAGTGCTCTAGTACATTCAGCTTGGCCATGGGAAGGCAAGCAATAGTGGCACCGGCACGTTATGTGGAGTCAGGTTACGTCCGGTTGCGTTGGTTTGGGCTAAGTTTGGTAAAAGGAGCTCTAGATTTTGTGCCATACGCTGCTATTCGGCGGATTCCTGCGCTCTACTGTGCAGAAATATTTTCTGCCTTGCTCTTGCGAGGCCAGCAACAGCGAACTCGGCACGTATGTTTGAGTTAAGGTACATTCGGTTGTGATAGGTTATGCTAAGTTCGGCTATGATAGCTTCGACATTCGTAATATACACCGCTATTCGATGAATTCCTGCATCCTACTGCGCTCTACTTATTTCTGCTTGTATCTGGGGGCCAGCAATAGTGGTCGCGGCACGTTAGATTGAGATATGTTACGCTTGGCTTCGTCAGTTTTGTTAGGCTTCGACTTTTGTGCTGCACATTGCTATTCGGTAGGCTGCTGAGCCCTACTGTGCTCTAATATCATCTGCTTGGCCCTGGGGAGGCCTGCAATAGTGTTCTCGGCAAGATAGGTGGAGTTCAGGTACGATTGGTTAGGTTATGTTAGAATAGGTTTGCACTGACTGCCGTGTTATAGACTGGTATTCGGTCTATTTCTACGATCTACTGTGATCTACCTTATTCTGCTCGTCTCTGGGGAGGGCAGCAGTATTGCTATCGGCACGTTAGGTTACGATTGTTTAGGTTAGGTTTCGGTTACATTTGGCTGTGGTAGCTATGACTTTTGAGCTATACAAGTTTATTCGGGGGATTTCTGCGTGCTACTGTGCTCTACTGTATTCTGCTTGGCCCTGGGGAGGTCAGCAACTGTGGTCTCGTCACGTTGGGTTGGGCTATGTTACGTTTGGTTATGTTACGTTTTCTTAGGTTAGGATAGGGTAGCCTTGATTTTTGCGCTATACACTGCTATTAGGTGGATTTCTGCTCTATACTGTGCTCTAATAAGATTGGCCTGCCTACGGGCAGGCCAGCAATGGTGGTCTTGTCACGTTAGGCAGAGTTATACTACGATTGGCTTGGCTACGTTAGTCCGTGTTATGCTTGGACAAATGCTCCTTTCGTGGTACACACTGCAATTCGTTGGGTTCCTGCGCACAGCTGTTCTCTACTATAATCTGCTCGTCTCTGGGGTTGCCAGCAACAGTGGTTGTGGCGCGATATGTTGAGTTGTGTTATGTTCGTTTATGTTACGTTTGGATAGGTTAGGAGAATATAACATAGACTTTTGTGCTATACACGGCCATCCGGTGTATATCTGCGCGCTACATTACTCTAATATACTCTGCTCGTCTATGTGGAGGCCAGTAATAGTGGTCACGGCACGCTAGGTGCGAGGTAGGTAGATAGCTTTGACTTTCGCGGTACACAATATTTTTTGGTGGACTTCTGCGCTCTACTGTGCGGTACTATACTCTGCTTGGCCCTGGGGTGTCCAGCAGTAGTGGTCGCAGCTCGTTGCTTTGAGTTAATCTTCGTATGGCTACGTTATGTTTGCCTTGGCTGGGTTCGGGTAGCACTGACTTCTCTGCTATACACTGCGATTCTACGGGTTTCAGAGCTGCACCCCCCCCCCCGTAATATTTTCTGCTAGGCCCTGGGGACGTCAGTAATTGCGGTCTAGACACGTTAGTCTAAGTTAGGTTACGTTTTGTCATGCTACGTTTGGTTTGGTCAGGCCAGGATAGCTTTGACTTTTGCGATGTAAACTGCTTTCCGGTGGATTTCTGCACTCTACTGTGATCTTGTATGCTCTGCTTTGCTCTGGGGATGGCGGAGATAGCGACCGCGTCTCGTTAGTTTGAACCCTGTCACGTTTGGTTATGTAATGTTTGCTTGGATCAGATTAGTATAACCTAGAATCTTCTGCCATACCCTGCGCCCTATGGAATTCGGCTCTCTCCTCTACTCTAACATGTTCTGCTTGGCACTGTGGCGGCCAGCGATATTGATCACTGCCCGACAGTTTGAGTTAGATTACGTTTGGTTGGGTTTGATTACGTTGGGTCTGGTTTGGATAGCTTTGACTTTTGTGCTCAACACTGTTATCCTATGGACTTCTGCGCTCTATTGTGCTCCATCGAATCTGCTTGTCCCTGCGGACGCCAGGAATAGTGCTTTCGGCATGTTAGGTTGAGTTATGTTACGTTCTCTTTGGATGGGTTTGGCTAGGTTTGGTTAGGATATATTTGATTTTCGTGATATACACTGCTGTTCTGTAGATTTGAGGGTTCTACAGATTTTTGTGCCATACACTGCTATTCGGTGGACTTCTACGCACTACATTGCCCTACTATTCCCACCTCGACCCTGGAGAGACCAGTAATAGTGGTCTCGGCGCGTTAGGTATAGTTTGGTTACGTTTCGTTATGTTAGGCTGTGATAGCTATGGCTCTTGTACTGTACACTGCTATTCGGTGTATTCCTGCGCTCTACTGTAATCTAATGTACACTGCTTCGCTCTGGGAATTCCAGAAATGTTGGTCGCTGTTCTTTATATTGTGTTAGGTTACGATCGGTTTTGTTAGGTTTGTGTGGGTAGGGTTAGGATATCTTTGACTTTCGTGCTACATATTGCCATTCCATAGACCTGTGTGCTCTGCAGTGCTCTATCATATTCTGCTTGTCTCTGGAGAAGCCAGCAATAGTGGCCGCGGCACGTTATGTAAAGGTACTCTACGTTCGGCTAGGCTAAGCTAGGACTTGTTAGATTAGGATACCTTTGACTTTTGTGCTATACATTGCTATTTGCTGGCTTTCTGCGCTCTACTCTCCTCTACTATACTCTGATCGACTCTGGGGAGTCCAGCAATTATGGTTGTCGTACGATAAATTTTGTTATGCTACGTTCGGTTACGTTACGTTTGGCCTGGATAGGTAAGGGTATCTTTGACTTCTGCGCTATACACCGCCATTCGGTGGTCTCCTGCTCTCTGCGTTGCCCTAATATACTCTGCTTGGCTCTGGCGATGGCAGCAATAGTGGTATCGGCACGTTAGTGTGGGTTTTGTTACATTTGTTCAGGTTAAGACAGGATAGCTCTGACTTTTGTGCTGTACACCCATATAAGGTTGATTTCTGCGCTCTACTGCGCTCTACTATACCTGCACGTATCAGGGGATCCCAGCAAAAGAGGTCTCGGCTCGTTAGGTATAGCAATTCTACGTTCGGCTAGGTTAGGTGTGATCGGTTTTATTTAGGATGGTTCTGACATTTGCGCAATACGCCTATATTCGGTCCATTTCTGCACTCTACTGTGATCTAATATTCTCAGCATGGCGACGAAGAGGCCAGAGATAGTGGCCGCGGCTCGTTAGTCTGTGTTAGGTTGCGTAAAGTTATGTTACGTTTGGTTACGTTACTAGAAGGTAGTTTTGAGTTTTGTGCTAGACCCTGTTATGCGGTGGATTTCTGCGCTCTACATTGCTGTAGTATACTCCGATCTACACGCGGGATGCCGGCAATAGAGGTCGCGGCGCATTAGGTTACGTCCGCTTACGTTTGGCTAGGTAACGTTTGGTTTGGTTAGGATAGGATAACTTTAGACCATTGCGCTGTACACTGCAATTCGGTGGATCTCTGCGCTCTTCGTTGCTCTACTGAACTTTACTCGACTCTGTGGAGGCCAGCAATTGTGGTCTCGGCACGTTAGGTTGAGATATCTAACGTTTGGTTAGGTTAGGTTTAGTGTGGTCAAGTAAGGTTATCTTTGACTTTAATGCTATACATTGACATTTGGTGGCTTTCGGCGCTCTACCTGGCTCCACTAAAATATACCCTTCTCTGGGGCGGCCAGCAACAGCTGTTGTGGCACGATAGGTTATGTTATGCTACGTTTGGTGGTGTCACGATTGGACAGGTTAGGAGAGAACAGCTTTTACTTTTGGTCTGTACGCCAATGCTCGGTGGAATTCTACACCCTACAGTGCTCTTCCGTACCCTGTTCGACTATGGGGAGACCAGAAATTGTTTTCTCGGCACGTTAGTTTGAGCTATGCTAAGTCTGGTTAGGTTAGATTAGGCCCGGATAGGTAAGGGTATCTTTGACTTCTGCGCTATACACCGTCATTCGGTGGAATCCAGCGCTCTGCATAGCCCTAGCATGTTCTGCTTGGCTCTGGGGAGGGCAGCAACTGTGGTCCCGGCACGTTAGGCTCAGTTAGGTTACGTTCGGCTTGGTTGGGTTTGGTTAGGTTTGGTTAGGGTGGCTTTGAGTGGTATGCTGTGCACTGCCATTCGGGCTATTTCTGCGATCTACGTTGCTTTGCTATCCTCTGCTTGTCTCAGGGAAGGCTTGCATCTGCGGCCGTGTCACGTTTGTTTGAGTTGGGTTACGTTTGGTTTGGTTACGTTAGGATATGTTTGGTAAGGATCGCTTCGACTTCCGTGCTTTATGCTGCTATACGTTGCATTTCTGCGCTCTACTGTGATCTAATATGATCTGCTTGGCTCTGTCGTGCACTGCAATGGTCTTATAGGCTTGCTAGGTTGAGTTGTGTTACGCTTGGCTTGGCTAGGTTTGGTTATGTTTGACTAAGGTAGTTTCGACTTTTGTGCTATACTTGGATGTTCGGTCGATACCTGCCATCCCGTTGCTCCTCTAACATCTGATTTTCCCTGGGAAGCCAGCAATAGTGGTCGTGGCACGATTGGCAGTGTTAAGTTACGTTCGGTATGACTGTGTTTTTTTAGGTTTGGTAAGTAGTGCTTCGACTTCCGTGCTATACATTCTTAATCGAAGCATCCCTGCCTTCTACTGTGCTCTACCCTGATCTGCTTGGCCCAGTGGAGGCCAGCAATTGTGACCGCGGCACGTTATGTTTAGTTTTGCCTTGTCAAGCTAGGATGAGTTAGATGGTTTAGGTCCGGGTTTCACTGACCTTTCCGCTGTACGCTGCGATTTCATGGTTTTCTGCGCTCTACCCACCTCCAATACGTTCTACATGACACTGCGGAGGCTCGCAATTGTGGTCGCTGCACGTTAGGTTGAGTTAGGTTGCGTTCGGCAAGGTTATGTTTGTTTGGGTTAGGTTTGGATAGCTTTGTCTTTCTCTGCAAAGACTGTTATTCGGTGGATTTCGGCGCTCCACTCTGCTCTATTATGCTCTGCTCGACCCTGGGCATGCCAGCAGTAGTGGTGGTGCAACGTAAGGGTGTGTTATGTTACTTTTGGTTATGTTCGGTTAGGTTAAATTTGGTTAGGGTGTCTTTAACTTTCGATGTATACACAGTTCTTCGGTGGCTTCCAGACTCTACTGTGCTCTACTCTAATCTGCTTGCCACTGGGGAGGCCTGCAATAGTTGTCGCGGCACGTTACTTTGGGTATGGCTGTGTCAGGTTAGGTTATGTTAGTCTGGGTTGTTTGTGTGCTATCCTATTGATTTCTGCGCTCTACTCTCCTCTGATACGTTCTGCTTGGTTCTGCGGAGGCTACCGGTAGTGCTGACGGAATATTATATTGATATCTGTTACGTCTGGTAACGTCACAGTTGGTTAGGTTAGGAAAGGTTAGCTATGGTTTTTGCGCTATGCACAGCTGTTCGGTGGAATTCTCCGCCCTACTGTGCCCTAATATGCCCTGCTTGGCTATGGGGAAGCCAGTAATGATGGTCTCGTCATTATAGGGCGAGGTAGTGTACGTTCGGCTTGCTCATGTTAGCTCTGGTTAGGTTTGGATAGCATCAACTCTTCTGATATACACTGCGGTTCTGCGGCTTTCTGCGCTCCACCCTCCTCTATTATGCTCTGCTTGGCTGTACGCGAGTTCGTTATATTGTGTTAGGTTACGATCGGTTTTGTTAGGTTTGTGTGGGTAGGGTTAGGATATCTTTGACTTTCGTGCTACATATTGCCATTCCATAGACCTGTGTGCATTGCAGTGCTCTACCATATTCTGCTTGCTCTCTGGAGGACAGCGATAGCGGTCTCTGCACGTTATGTTGGGTTAGGCTACGTATGGTTTGGTTAGGTTAGGTCATGTTAGGTTAGAATATCTTTGACTTTGTGCTTTACACTGCAACGCGGAGGATTTCTGCAGTCCTATGCGCTCTAGTATATTCTGCTTGTCTCTAGGGAAGACAGCAATAGTGGTCTCGGCACTTTATGTTGTGTTAGGCTACCTTCGGTTATGTTAAGTTTGACTATGATAGGACAGATTAGCTTGGACTTTTGTGCTATGCACTGCGATTCTATGGGCATCTCCGCTCTACCCTCCTGTAGTATGTTCTGCTTGGCCACGAGGGAGGCAGAAATAGAGGTATCGGCACATCAGGAGGAGTTAGGTTACGTTTGGTTACACTAAGTTTGGTTAGGTCAGGATAACATGCCTTTGACCTTTGTGCTATACCCTGCTATACAGTGAACTTCTGCGCTCTACTGTGAAGTAATATATTCTCCTTGCTTCTGGCGGGCCAGCTATCGTGACCTCGGCACGCTAGGTTGAGTTATGTTACGCTTGGCTTCGCCAGCTTAGAATAGATTTGGCTAGGATAGCTTTGACTTTTGTGCTATACACTGCTATTCGGACGATATCTGGGCACTGCATTGCTCTGCTAGTGTCTGCATGAATCCGTGTAGGCCAGCAATAGATGTCGAGGCACGTTTGGTTGAGAAAGGTTACGCTTGGGTAGGACAGGTTTGCTTAGGTTTGGTGACGATGGCTCTCATTTTGTGCTAAACACCGGAATTCGTTAAAATTCTGCGCTCTACTGTGCTCTATCACGTCCCGCTTGGTTCTGGGGCAGCCAGCAGTAACGGTCTCAGCTCTTTATGTTTAGTTACTCTGAGTTCGGTTAGGATAGGTTGGGTTTGGTTGGGTTAGGATATCCTTGACTTTTGTGTTATACACTGGTATTTGCTGGCTTCCTGCATTCCACTGTGCTCTACTAAATTCTGCTTGGCCCTATGAAGCCCTACAGTAGTGGTCGTGGCAGGATAAGTTTAGTTACTCTCTGTTTCGTTACGTTCTGTTGGTTTGGGTTATGTTTTGTTAGGCTAGGTTGGGTTAGATTAGGTTCGGTTAGGATGGATTCGGTTATTGTGATATACACTGCTATTTCGCGGATATCTGCGCTCTACTGAGATATAATATGTTCTGCTTTTCTCTGGGGACGCCAGCAATATTCGCGGCAGCATGATAGATTTGGTTACATTACGTTACGTTAGGTTTCGTCAGAATATTTAAGACTTTAGCGCTGTACATTGCAATGAGGTGGACTTCTGCGGTCTACTGTGCTCTAGTATATTCTGCTTGGCTCAGAGGAAGCGAGCAATTGTGGTCTCAGCGCCTTAGTTTGATTTAAATTACGCTTGGTTATGATAGGTTAGGTTAGGTTTCGTTAGAGCGGCTTTGTCTATTGTGACTTTCACTGCAATGTGGCAGTTTTCTGTATTGTACTATGCTCTATTATATTCTCCGTGGCTCTTGGAGTGTCAGCAACAGTGGCCTCGAAACGTTATGCTTCCTACGTAACCTATCCGTGCGTAATACAACCAAACGTAACTTAACTCAACATGTCGCACCACGACCACCTTTGCTGGCCCTCCCATAGTCTAGCAGATTATAGTAGAACACAGCTGAGATCAGAAATACACAGAATAGCAGTGCGTACTACGAAATCAAAGCTGTCCAGACATAACCCAAACGAACAGGACTTAACCGCACGTAGCCTAACTGAGCCGAACTTGCCGAGACCAGCATTGCGGTCCTCTCCAGAGCTAGGCAGAGCATATTAGACAACAGCAGAACGCAGGAATCCACCGAACGTCAGTGCAGAGCTCAAAAGTGAAGGATACCCTATCCCAACCTGACCATTTCCAGCCAAACCAAACGTATAATAAGTAAACCTAACGGGCCGAGTCCACTATTACTGGCTTTCTCATCGGCAAGCTGATAATATTAGAGAAGCGCGGAGCGCAGAATTCCATAGGAAGGCAATGTATTGGGAAAAGTCAAAGCTCTCTTAACCAAACTCAGACTAACCTAACCTAACCAAGCGTAACATTACACAACCAAACGTGCCGCGACCACTGCTTCTTGCCTCCCCAGAACCAAGCAGAATATACTAGTGCACAGCAGGGCACAGTAATCAAACGCATAGCAGTGTCTAGCACAAATGACAAAGCTATCCTGACCAAGCCTAGTCTACCCTAATCAACTCGAATGCAACATAACTCAACCAAACGTGCCACGACTACCATTGCTGGCCTCCCCTGAGACAAGCAGAGGCTAGTAGAGCAATGCGGAATGCAGATATCGGCCGAAAGCGGTGTTAACCACAAAAGTCAATGCTATTCTTACCAAACCTAACGAAACGTAGACAAGCCAAGCGTATCACAACTAACCCTAACGTGCCGAGACCGCCATTGCTGGCTTTCTGGAGTCGAGTAGTGTATAGTAGGGGATCGAAGAGCGCAGGTATCCGCCGAATAGCACTATACAGGGCAAAAGTCTAATATATCCTATCCTAACCCACCCAAACGTAACATGACCAAACATAACCTAACTCGGCCTAACATGACGTGGACAATATTTCTAGCCTCCCCAGAGCAAAGCAGCGAACATTAGATCACGGTAGAGCGCAGGAATCCACCGAATAGGCGTGTATAGCACGAAACTCAAAGCTGTCCTTGCATAACATAAACGGACATAGCAGAAGCAAGCGTAACGTAACCCAACATAACCTGCATAGGCCATAATTTCTGAGATCCACAGCTCAAAGCAGAACATATTAGAGCAGAGTAGAGCGCAGAAATGCATCTTATGGCAATGTACAGCACAAAAGTACAAACCATCGTTCAATAACCTAAAAAGACCTTAAAATAACCAAACGTAACATAACTCATAATACCCTGCCGAGACCAATATTTCTGTACACCTCAGAGTCAAGCAGAGTATATTAGAGCACAGTAGAGCGCGGAAGTACACCGAATATCAGTTTATAGCACAATAGTCAAAGCCATCATCCCCTGCCGCAACCTAACCTAACACGATCAAACGTAACCTGATTCAACCTTTCGTGCAACGACCACTTCTTCTGGCCTCCCCAGTGTCGGGCATAGCGTTTTACAGCTATATAGAGCGCAGAAGACAGCCGGATGGCAGTATATGCCATAAAAGTCAAAGCAGTCCTAGCCTAGCCTATCCAAACGTAGCAGAGCCAGACGCAAACTAACTAAGCCTATCGTGCCCAGACCACTATTTCTGACTTCCACAGGGACAGCAAGAATCTACCAGAGCACAGTAGAGCGAAGAAATGCCCCACGCCGCAGTGTAAAGCACAAAAGTCAAAGATACGATAACCGAACCAGACCAAACCTAACACAGACGAACGTAGCATATCTCAAGTTAACGTGCCGATACTATTACTGCTATCTTTCCCAGTGATAAGCCGCACATATTAAAGCACAGTAGAGGGCAGAAATTCCGCGCAAATGAGGTGTATATTACAAAAGTCGAAGATGCCATCTCCTAACCTAACCAATCGTGATATACCCAAACGTAACCTAACACAACCTAACGGGCAGCGACCACTACTGCTCGCTTCCCCAAAATCAGGCAGAGTGTAATAGAGCCGAGTGGAGCGCAGAAGTCCACCGGATAACAGTCTATGCCAAAAAAGTCAAAGCTATACAAACTTAACTCAAACACACATAACCCAACCAAACGTAACCTAACGGATCCTAACGCGCTGCGGCCACAAATTCTGGCCTCGCCAGAACAAAGCAGGTTACACTAGATCACAGTAGAGAAGAGAAATCCGCCGAATACCAGCTCACAGCGCAAAAATCAAAGATATCCTAGCCTAACCCAACCAAACGTAATCTAACTCAACCTAACGTGCGAAGAAGGTTACTGCTGACAGCCGCAGAACCATCCAGAATATACCCGAGCACAGTAGAGCGCAGAAATCGACTGTGTTGTAGCGCAAGGCACAGAAGTCGAAGATAACCTAACCTAACCTGACATAATCTAACATAACCAAACGTGGCATAACTCAACATAATGTGCCGATACCAGTATTTATGTCTTTCCCAGGGCCAAGCTGATCGTATTAGAGTGCAGTAGATTGCAGGAATCCGCCAATGGCAGTGTGTAGCACAAATGTCAGAGCTATTCCCTCTTACCCTCACAAATCGTAACATAACTGAACGTAACATAGCTCAACCTAACCTGCAGCGAACACTATTGCTGTCCACCCCAGGGCCGAGCAGAGTGTAGTAGAGCACGGTTGTGCGCTGAAATCTACCGAATAGCAGTGTATAACAGAAAAGTCAGTTCTATCCTGTCCTAACATGACCAAACGTTACATCACCAAATGTAACCTAACTCAATCTAACGTGCCGAGATCACTACATCTGTCCTCCGCAGAGCCAAGCAGAATATGTTAGGGAACAGTGGAGCGTAGAAATTGACCGCATTGCACTGAAAAGCACAAAAGTCATTGATGTCCTGACCCAACATGGCCTAACCTAAGCCAACCGAAGATAACACAATTCAACCTAGCGTGCCGAGACCACTGCTGCTGGCGTCCCCAGATATAAGCGGAATATGGTAGAGCACATTAGGGCGCAGAAATCCGCCCAATAACTTTGTATAGCCCAAAAGTCAAAGCTAAAATCTGCAAACATAACCAATCGTAACACACGCAAACGTAACATTACACGACCTAAGGAGCCGCCACTGCTATTGCTGGACTTCACAGAAACGAGTAGCGCATAGTAGAGCGTTGAAACGCACCGTATAAAAGTTTATACCACGGAAGTCGTAGCTATACGAACCAAACCCAAACTAATGTAACCTAACAGAACGTAGCTTAAATAAATGTAACGCGCCGGGACCGCTATTTCTGTCCTCCTTAGCGCCCAGCAGAGCACGTTAGAGCGCCATAGAGCGCAGGCATCTGCCGAAGAGCAGTGTATAGCACAAGAATCGATGATATAGTCCCCTACGCTGACTTGACCTAACCGGACCAAACGTAACATAACTCAACGTTTCGTGCCACGACCACTGCTGCTGGTCCCCCAGAGTCGAGCAGAATATAGTAGAGCAACGAAGAGCGTGGAAATCCACCGAGAAGCAGTGAATAGCACAAAGGTCAAAGCTATCTTGACCTAACCTATCCAAGCATAGTACAGTTGAATGTACCATAACTTAACGTAATAAGCCGGGACTACTGTTGCTGGAATTCCCTCAGGTAGGCGGAATATACTAGGGCACAGTAGAGAACAAGGAGCCACCAAATAGCAGCGTGTAGCACAAAGGTCAAATATATGAAAAATTAACGCGACCAAACCTAACCAAAGAAACCGTAGTCTAACTAAGCTCGACGAGCAAAGAACACTAATTTTGGTCTCCCCAGTGCCAAGGAGAACATACCAGGGCACAGTGCAGCGCAGAAATCCCCCGAATAGCAGTGTACAGCGCAAAAGCCAAAACTGGTCTAGACTAACCTGACCAATTGCATCATAGACAAACGTAACCTACATCCAGCTGACCGCCCTACACAACAATTGCTGACCTCCCCAGAGCAAAGCAGCATATAATAGAGCACAGTAGCGCACAGAAGTCCGCGTCGTTGCTGTGTAAAGCGCAGGAGCAGTGATAAAATTACCTAACCTGACCTAGCTTAAACCACGCACGCATAGCCAAACTAAGCATAAGATGCTGAGACCACAGGTGCAGTCTTTCCATTATACAAGCTGAATATATCAGATCACAGTGGAGCGCAGGAAATCACCGAATAGCAGTGTACAGCACAAAAGTCATAGCTATCATGGACCAACCTAGCCAAGCTTAACACAACCAAACTAACCATAACACGACCTAACGTGCCGTTGGCACTGTTGCTGACGTTCCCAGAGCCATGCAGACTATACTGGAGCACAATGGAGTGCAGATATTCACCGAATAGCGGTGTATATCACAATAGCTAAAGCCATCCTTGCATAACCGTACCAAGCATAACTTAACCAAGCGTACCTAACTCAACCTAAAGTGCCTACACCACCGTTGCTAACCTCCCAAGTACGAAGGAGAGCACATCAGTGTGCCGAAATCCGCCGTAATGCAGTGTTAAGAACAAAGACGAAGCTGTCCCCTCCTAGCCGGATCTACCGCAAAATGGACAAGCGTAACCTAGCTCAACCAAACGTGCCGCGAAAACTACTGCTGGCCCCAACATGGCCAAGCAGAGCATGTTAGGGGAGAGTATTGCCCAGAAATCCATGGAAACGCAGTGTATAGCAAAGGAGTAATAGCTATCGAAACCTAATTAAACCAATATAACCTATCAGAACGTAGAATAACTGAACGTGACTTGCCGCAACCACCATTGCTGGACACTCTAGGGCCAAGCATAACTTAATTGAGCAGAGAGCAACGCAGAAAGCCACCATATAGCGGTGTGTATAACAAATTTCAACGGTACCCTGACATAACCTGAAAGCATGTTAGGGGAGAGTATTGCCCAGAAATCCATGGAAACGCAGTGTATAGCAAAGGAGTAATAGCTATCGAAACCTAATTAAACCAATATAACCTATCAGAACGTAGAATAACTGAACGTGACTTGCCGCAACCACCATTGCTGGACACTCTAGGGCCAAGCATAACTTAATTGAGCAGAGAGCAACGCAGAAAGCCACCATATAGCGGTGTGTATAACAAATTTCAACGGTACCCTGACATAACCTGACCAAACCTAAGCTAATTAAACGCAGACTAACTAAACCTAATGAGCCGAGGCTACTGTTGCTGACCCCCCAAGAGCCACGGAGAATATAATGGAGCATAGTCGAGCGCAGAAGACCGCCGCATTGCAGTGTAAGGCACAATAGTCAAGGCCGCCCTAACGAAAACTAACATAACCTGACAGCGAAACGTAAGTTAACACAACCTAAACTGCTGAGACCACTACTCCTGCCCACGCCGGATTCAAGAAGAGCATACTTGAGAGCAGTAGAGCGCAGAAATCCACCGAAAAGTGGCGTATAGCGCAAAAGTAAATGATATCCTCTCCTATTCTAAACAATCGCAATACTAGACGTAAGCAAACACAAACTTACGAGCCGCGAACACCATTGCTGGCCTCCCCAGAGCCAAATAGCACATATTAGACGAGAGCAGAGCGCGGAAATCCTTAGAACCGCAAAGTGCTGCAGAAGACTCAAAGATATTTAGCCTAACCCAAGCCTACGTAACATAAGCAGACCTAGCCGAGCTCAGCATAACGTGCCGCGACCACTGTGGCTGGCCTCCCCATGTCCATGGAGGTTACATTGGAGGGCAGTAGAGCGCAGAAGTCCACCGAATAGCAGTCCATAGCACAAAAGTCTGAGCTATCATTGCCTTACATAAGCAAACGTTACATAACCGAATGTAACCTGACTCATGCTAACGTGCATAGAACTCTATCGCTGGCCTACCCGTGGCCAAGCAGAACCTATTAGAGCACAGTAGAGCGCAGAAATTCTTCGCATAGCAGTGTATAACGCAAGAGTCAAAGCTACACTTACCAAACGTAACATAACCTAGCCAAGCCATACGTAACATAACTCATCCTAATTTGCCGAGGCCACCATTGCTGGCCTCCCCGGAGCGAGTCAGAGCATATCAGGACTTTGTAGAGCGCAGGAATCCACCGGATGGCTGCGGATATCACAAAAGTCAATGCTATCCTCTCTTAACATATCCAAACGTAAAATAGGCAAACGTAACCTGAAACAACATATCACGCCACGACCACTGTTGTTGACCTCCCCAGATTCGAGCAGAATATACTAGGGCACAGTAGAGCGCATAAGTACACGGAATCGTGGTGTGTAACGTCAGAGTCGAAGCTACCCCATCCTAACATAACCAAGCGTAACATAACCAACCGACATATACCTCAAACTAACGTGCCGAGACCACTATTGCTGACCTCCCCAGAGTCAAGCAAAACATACTGGAGCTAAGTGGAGCGCAGAAATCCACCGAACAACAGTTCAAGTCATGAAAGGCAAAGCTGTCCAAACCCAACACCAGCCACCATAACATATCCAAACGTAGCCTAACTTAACCTAACCTGCCGAGACACTATTACTGGCTTCCCCAGATTCGGACGGAGGATAGGAGGGAAATGTAGAGCGTAGGAAGCCATGGAATAGCGGAGTATAACGCAAAAGTCAAAGCTGCTCTGTCCTAACCTAAGCAATCGTAGCATTACCAAACGTAGGATAACCAAACGTAATTTAGCTATGCCTAACGTGCTGAGACCGCTAATGCTGCCCTTCCCTGAGACAGGCAGGTCAGGCTAGAGCACAGCAGAGCGTTGAAGTCCACCTAATATCGATGTATACCACCAAAGTCGTATCTATCGAAACCTAACCCACACTAGCGTAACGTAATCAGACGTAGCCTAACACAGCCTAACAGGCCGAGACCGCTATTTCTGGCCTGCGCAGAGCCGAACGGAGCATAGTAGAGTGACGTTGGGCGTAAAAATCCACCGAATAGCAGTGTACAGCGCAAAAGGCAACCCTATGCTCTCCTAACCTATCCCAGCGTAATATAAGCAAACGATACATATACCAACCTAACGTGACGAGACCACTATTCCTGGCCTCCGCAGAGCTAAGCAGAATATGCTAGAAAACAGTAGAGCGTAGAAATCGACCGCAATGCAGTGAATATCACAAAAGTCAAAGATATCCTGGCCAAACATTACCAAACCTTACCTAACCGAACGAAACATAGCTCAACCTACCGTGCCGCTACCACTGCTGCTGGCGTCCCCAGAGACAAGTGGAATACGATAGAGCACAGTAGAGCACTGTAGCCCACAGATAATCTGTGTTCAGCACAAGAGTCAAAACTATCCTCACCTAGACCAACTGCACCAAACCAAGCCGAACGTAATATAACTTCACCTAACATGCCGCGGCCGGTATTGCTGGCCACCATCGGGTCAAGCAGAGCATATTAGAGGCGAGCGGAGCGCAGAAATCCATAAAATCGCATTGTATAGTAGAAAAGTCAAAGCCACCCCAACCATACTTACCCAAACCGAACATAACAAACCGCAGCATGAACAAACCTAGCGAGCCGAAACCTCAATTTCTGGCCTTCGCAGAAGCAAGCAGAATATAATAGGGCACTGTAGATCGCAGAAATCCAACGAATAGCACATTAAGCTCAAAAGTCAGAGATATCCTAACCAAGCTCCTCCCAAACAAAGCTAATCAAACGGAACATAACTCACATATCGTGCAACGGACACAATTGCTGGCGCCCACAGTGCCCGTAAGAGCATATTAGAGCACAGTAGAGCGCAGAAATCAACCGAATAGCAGTGCATAGCGCAAAAGTCAAAGCTATCCTTTCGCAACATAACCGAAACTTGCCATATGCAAACGTAACCTAACTCAGACTGACGTGCCAAGACTACTATTGCCGGCCTCCGCAGTGACATCCAGAATATACTAGGGCACGGTACAGCTCAGATATCAACAGCATTGCTACTCATATCGCAACGGTTAAGGACATCCTGCACTGACTTTTGTGATATACGCAGGCATCCGGTGCATTTCTGCGCTCTACATTGCTCCACTGTACTCTGCTCGTCTATGGAGAGGCCAGTAATAGTGATCTCGGCGCGCTAGGTTGAGATTGGCTGCGTACGGTTGTGATACGTTTGGTTAGGTTAAGATAGGACAGCAACGACTTCTGTGTTATACCCCGCTATTCGGTGCATTTCTGCGCTCTACATTCCTAAAAATATGTTCTGCTTCTCTCTCGAGAGTCCAGCAATAGTCTGGCCACCTTATTCTGAGTCACGATACCTCCAGTTGTGTTAGGTTAGGACAGGGTATGATAGGATATCCTCCACATTTGTGCTATACACTGCAATACGTTGAATTAGTGCGCTCCACTGGGCCTAGTATTTTCTGCATGGCACTTGGGAGGCAAGCAATAATGGTATCGGCACGTTGGGTTGAGGTAAGCTACGTTCGGTTATGTCAAGTTTGGACACGTTACGATTGGGTAGCTTCGACTTTTGTGCCATACGTTGCTAGTTGGTTGATATTTGCGCTGTGCATTTCTCTGCTGGCTTCTGCTTGACCCTGGGGAGGCCAGAAATAGTGGTCGTGGCAGGGATGGCTGAGCTAAGTTACGTTTGGTTCGGTTAGGCAAGGATAAGTTTGGTTAGGAAACCATTCACGTCTGTGCTGTACACTGCTCTACAGTGGATTCCTGCGGTCTAGTGTGCTCCGGTATATTCTGCTTGGCTATGGGTGGCCAGCGATTTAGGTCGCGGCTCGTTAGGTTTTGCTATTCTACGTTTGGTTTTGTTATGTTATGCCTGGTTAGGGTAGAGTGTCTTTGACGTTTGTGCTATACATTGCTGCCTGGAGGATTTCTACGCTCTACATTGCTCTACTATACCCTACTCGACTGTGGAGAGGCCAGCAATAGGCGTCGCGGATCGATGGATTCTGTTTGGCTACGTTTGGTTAAGTTAGGTTGCATTAGGTTTGGTCAGCATTGCTATGACTTTTGTGCTATGCGCTGTCATCCGGAGAATTTCTGCGCCCTGCTGCGCTATAGTATGTTCTGCTTGACTCAGGGAAGAGCTGCGATAGTAGTCTCAGCACGGTAGTTTCAGTTAGGTTACCTTCGGTTACGCTACGTTTGGCTAGGTTAGGAGAGGATAGCTTCGACTTTTGTGCTATACACTGCTATTGGCTGGATTTCTGCGCTGTATATTGCTCTCATATGCTCTGCCTCTCACCGTGGCTGCCGGAAATATTGTTCTCGGCACGTTACATTTAGTTTGGCTGCGATCGGTTAGGTTAGATTAGGACATGTTAGGTTATGATATCTGTAACTCTTGTGCTATACACTGCAATGCGTTGGATTATTGTGCTCTACTGATACATAGAAAACTCTGCTTGGCTCTAGGAAGGCAAGAAATAGTGGTCTCGACACGTTAGGTTGGGATATGTTACGCTTGGATGCGTTACGATTGGTCAGGTTATGATAGGATAGCTTTGACTTTTGTGCTATAAACAGCTATACGGGTGATTTCTCTGTCCTACTGTGCTCTAATACGCACTGCTTGGCTCTGGGGGGCCAGCAATGGTGGCCTCGGTTCGGCAGGACTTGATAGGTTACGTTTGCCTTGGCTTGCTTAGGTTTGGCTTGGTTAGGATAGCTTTAATCTTCGTGGTATGCAATACTTTTCGGCCGAGATTGGCGCTCTGCATTGTTCTACTACCCACTGCTTGTCTCTTGGCATCCAGCAATTGCGGGCGCGGCACGTTTCGTTGTGCCAGATTACGCTTGGTTTGGATAGGGTAGGTTAAGTTTGGTCCGCATGGCTTTGACGTTTGTGCTATACAATGCTATCCGGCTGTTTCCTGCAGTCTACTGTGCTCGAGTGTATTCTGCTCGGCAATGGGGAAGCCAGCAGCAGTGACCTCCGCTCGTTAGGCTGTGTTATGTTGCGTTTGGTGATGTCAGGTTTGGATAGGTTAGGGCGGGATATCTTTGACTTTTGTGCAATAAGCTGCTACTATGAGGATTCCAGCACTCTACAGTGCTCTCGTATGTTCGGCCTGGCTCTGGCGAGGCCAGCAGGAGAGGTCTCGGCACGTTAGGTTTAAATACCCCACGTTTGGTTAGGTTACGTTTGGTATGGTTGGGTAAGTTTATTTCTGACTTTTATGCTACAAATTGATATTTGGTGACTTTCTGCGCTCTACCTGGCTCCACTATACTCAACTCTTCCGTATGTCGGCCAGCAATGTCAGTCGTGGCACGAAAGGTAATGTTAGACTATGTTTGGTATTGTTACGATACGTCAGCTTAGGAGAGAGAAGCTTTGACTTTTGTGCTAGACACCAACTCTCGGTTGATTTCTACGCCCTACATTGCTCTACCGTACTCTGTTCGACTGTGGGGAGGCTGGAAATTGTGTTCTCGGCACGTTAGTTTGAGTTAGTTGAGTTAACTACGTTCGGTTAGGTTAGGTTTGGCCTTGATAGGCAAGGGTATCTTTGACTTCTGAACTATACACCGCCATTCAGTGGAATCCTGCGCTCTGCGTTGACCGAATATGTTCTGCCTGGCTCTAGCGATAGCAGCAGTAGTGATATCGGCATGTTAGTGTGGGTTATGTTACGTTTGGCCACGTTACGTTTGTTCAGGTTAGGATAGGATAGCTTCGAGTTTTGTGCTATACATTCATTAAAGGTTGATTTCTGCGCTCTACTGCGCTCTACTATACTCTGCGCGCATCATGGGAGCCCAGCAATAGCGGTCTCGATACGTTAGGTTTAGCTACGCTACGTTTCGTTTGGATACTGTAGCTTGGGATAGGTTTGGATAGCTTTGCCTTTCGTGTTACAAACTATTGTTCGGAGCATTTCTGCGCTCCACTGCTCTCTAGTATGTTCTGCTTGGCTCTGGCGAAGGCAGCAATAGTGGTCTCGGTACGCATGTTTGAGGTATATAACAGTTGGTCATGTTACGTGTGGTTATGTTAGGTCAGGGTAGCATTGACTCTTATGCCACGCACTGCTATTCGGTGAACTTATTCGCTCTATTGTGATCTAGTGTAATCGGCTTTTCTCTGGGGTGGCCAGCAATAGTGGTTTCGGCACGTTAGGTTATGTTACGTTGCGTTTGGCTTTGCTTCGTTTGGTTACATTAGTATAGGATGTATTTGACTTCTGTGCTGTACACCGCTATTCGGTGGACTGTTGCCCTCTACATTGCTCTAATATGATCTGCTTGGCTCTGGCGATGCCAGCAATAGTATTCTTGGCTCTTTATGTTTAGTTACGTAACGCTGGGCTATGTTTAGTTAGGCTAAGTTATGTTAGGGTATCATTAACTTTCGAGCTGTACACAGTCATTCGGTGGATTCCTACCCTCTTCTGTGCTCTACTCTATTCTGCTTGGAACTGGGCAGGCCAGCAGCATTTGTCGCGGCAAGTTATTATGAGTATGTCTGGTTCGGGTTAGGTTATGTTGGTCCGGGTTGGGTTTGGGTGTCCTCGCCTTTTCTGCTGTACACCACGATACTATGGATTTCTGCGCTCTACTTTCGTCTAATACGTTCTGCTTGGCTCTGCGGAGGCCAACAGTAGTGGTGACGGTATGTTAGGAGGAGATCTGTTACGTTGGGTAACCTTGCGGTTGTTTAGGTTAGCATAGTATAGCTATCGCTTTTGCGCTATGTACAGCTGTTCGGTGGAATTCTCCGTTCTACTGTGCCCTAATATGCCCTGCTTTGTTGTGGGGGGACAGAAATTGTGGTCGCGGCGCTTTAGGCTTGTTTAGGTTACGTTTGGTTAGGTTAGGTTTGGTTGGGTTTGGTTAGGATAGCTTCGACTTTTGAGTTCAACACTGCTATTCTATGGACTTCTGTGCTCCACTCTGCTCTTTCATATTCCGATGGTTAGGATAGCTTCGACTTTTGAGTTCAACACTGCTATTCTATGGACTTCTGTGCTCCACTCTGCTCTTTCATATTCCGCTTGTCTCTGGGAACGCCAGCAGTAG
>NW_016909832.1:0-501 GCF_001483705.2 Eufriesea mexicana
CAAAGGCCGTATATACCGTTACCTAACAAGAGCCTAACGTAGCATATCTCAACATGACGTGCATTGACCACAGCTCCTGGCGTCCCAAGAGGCAAGGAGAATGCAGCAGAGCATAGCAGATCACAGAAACCCTTGGAATATCTATGCAAAGCGCAAAAGACGAAGTAGGCCGTCCTAACATAGCTGAACATGACCTAACCAATCGTAAACTAACTCAACCGAACGTGCCGAGACCTCTATTGCTGGCCCACAAAGTCGCAAGCAGAAAGTATTACAACACAGTAGAGCCTAGAAATCTGCGGATAGGAGTGTATAGCACGAAAGTCCAAACTCTCCTTTCCTAACCTCCCAAACCTATCATAACCGAACGTAGTATATTTCAACACAACGTGCCGAGACCACTATTGCTGACCTCCCAAGAGCAGAGCCAAGCAGAACATACTACAGCACGCCATAGCGCAGAGATATACCGCATTGAAGTGCATAGCACAAGAGCCAAAG
>NW_016909833.1:0-7261 GCF_001483705.2 Eufriesea mexicana
GAGCAGAACGCATTGGAGCACAGTATATAGCAGGAATTCGACGAACAGCTGTGTATAGTGCAAAAGTCAAGGCCATCGTAATCAAACCTGGCCAAACCTAGCCTAACAAAACGTAACCTGACTCAACCAATCGTATCACTACCACTATTGCTGGCAACCTCACGCTTGGGCAGAGTATAGTAGAGCAATGTAGAGCGCCGGAGTTCGCCGAATAGCAGTGTATGGCACAAAAGTCAAAGTCATCCTGCATAACCTAACCAATCGTAACGCAACCAAACGCAACCAAATCCTACCTAACGTGCCTAGACCACTATTGTTGGCCCCTCCATCGCCAAGCAGAACATATTAGAGAAGAGTAGAGCGCAGAAGCCCATAGAATGGCAGTGTTTAGCTGAGAAGTCGAAGCTATCGTAACCTGACGCAAGCGAAACTAAACCAACCAAACGTAACCTAACACGAACTAACGGGCTGAGGCCTTTATTTCCAGACAACCCAGAGACAATCGGAATATGCTAGAGCACAGTAGATCGTAGAGACCGTCCACATTGCAGTGAATAGCGCAAAAGTCAAGGTTATCCTTACCACACCTAACCTAACCTAATATAACCGATCACAACACAAATCAATCTGACGCGCCGCGAACACCATTGCTGGCGTCCCCAGATACAAGCGGAATATGGTATAGCACGGTAGAGCACAGAAGTGCGTAGAATGCCAGTGTTGGGCGCAGGAATCAAAGCAATCCTAACCTAACACAACCCAACGTATCCTAACCGTACGTAATCTAACACAACCTAACGTGCCGCGACCAGTATTGCTGGCCTCCACAGAGCCAAGCAGAGCATATTAGAGGAGAGTAGAGCGCAAAAAGCTACCGGGTATCAATGCATAGCACAAAAGACAAGAATACCTTAACCTAACCTGGCCTAACCAAATCTAACAAACCGTAGACTAACTCTAGCAAACGTGCCAAGACCACTAATGCTATCCTCACCATCGCCAAGCAGACCGTATTAGAGGAGAGTTGAGTGTAGGAGCACATATAATGGCTGTGTATAGCAGAAAAGCCAAAGCCATCGTAACGTGACCCAAACAAACCTATCTATATCAAACGTAACCTAACTCGAACTAACGTGCCGAGACCACTATATCTGGCCTCCGCAGATCAAAGAAGAACATATAAGAGGGGAGAAGAGTGCGGAAATCCGTAGAATCGCAGTTTATAGAAGAAAATTCAGAGCCATCCGAGCGTAACCCATACAAATGTAACCTAACCAAACGAAGCATAACACAGGGTAACGAGCAGCGACCACTATTGCTGGACGCCCCTAGTCCGAGCAGAGTACTGTGGAGCACTGTGGAGCGCAGAAGTCAGCAGAACATCTGTGTACACCACGAAAGACGATGCTACCCTAGCCTCACACAAACAAACACAGCCTATCCAAACTTAGCCTAACTGACCCTAGCGTGCTTATACCGCAATTGCTAGCCTCCCCGGAGCCAAGCAGAACATATTAGAGGATCATACAGAGCAGAAATCCATATAGTTGCAGTGTATAGGAGAAAAGTCAATGCTATCCAAACCTATCCCAGGCAAATATAACCTAACCAAACGAAGCCTAACTCAATACAACAAGACGCGGCCACTGCTGCAGGACGCCCCACGGCCGTGCAGAATACGGTAGAGCACAATACAGCGCAGGAGTCCACAGAATAACAGTGCATAACGCGAATGTCAGAGGTATCCTAACCAATCACGAACGCACATTACAAAACAAATCGTAGCCTTACCAAAACTAACGTGCAGAGCCCACCATTAGAGCCCACCACAGAGTCGAGCAGAGTATGGTAGAGAAATGTAGAGCGTAGAAATCCACCGAATAGCAGTGTATAGCGAAAAAGTCAAGGTATTGCGAACCTAACCTAACCAAACGTAACATAACCAAGCGCCACATAATCCAACCTAACGTTCCTAGGCCATTAATACTGGCCTCCCCAGTGCCAAAAAGAATACGCTAGAACACAGTATAGCGCAGAGAGCCTCCAAAGGGCAGCGAATAGCTGAAACCTCAAAGATATCCTAACCCTACCTGACCTAACCAAACCTAGACGAAAGTAGACTGACTGAGACAAGCGAGACGAGACCATTAATGCTGGCCTCCGCAGTGCCAAGCAGAACATACCAGATTACAGTAGAGCGCAGAAACCCACAGAATAGCAGTGTATACCACGAAAGTCACTGCTATGCACACCTAACCCAAATTAACCTAACTCAACCAAGCCCAGCATAAATCGAACATTCGTGCCGCGGCCACTATTGCTTGCCTCCAATTAGTCGAGCAGAGTATAGTAGAGCAATGTGGTGCTACGAAATCCATCGTATAGCAGTTCATAGTTCAAAAGTCAGAGACAGCTTAACTAAACTTGCCGTAACCTAGCCTAGCCAAAGGCAGCCTGACTCATCCAAAAGGTTCACTGACCACAATTGTTGCCATCCCCAGAGAAATGCAGATGCTAGCACAGCAATGCGGATGGCAGATATCAACCGAATATCAGTGTACAGCACATGAGTCATAGTCACCCTGACCAAACATAACATGGCCTAACCAAACCGAACGTAACCTTACTGAACCAAACGTGCCACGCCCGCTATTGCTGGCCTCCCCATGTCAAGCAGACGCTAGTAGAGCAATGCAGTGCACAGATATAGACCGAATAGCAGTGTACAGCACAAAAGACAAACCCATCCTAACCAAACATATCCCAACCTAGCCGAGCTAAGCGTAACCTAACCCAACCTAGCGTGCCGAGGCCACCTCTGCTGTACTCCCCACGGCGAACCAGAAAATACGAGAGCTCCGTAAATCGCAGTAATCCAACGTATTGCAGTGTGTGGCACAAAAGTCAAAGATATTCTAACCTAACCTGACTTAACCTAGCCAAGCGTAGCGCAACTTAGCTAAATATAACGTGCAGAGAATAATATCGCTGGCCTCCCCAGACACAAGCAGGGCATATTAGAGCAACGTAGAGCGCCGCAGGCCACCAAATAGCGGCGCATACCATAAAAGTCAAAGTAACCGTATCCTAACTTTGCCGAACGAGACATAACAGAACGTCATTCATCTCAACATAACGTGCTGAGACCACAGTCGCAGGCCTCCCTAGAGCCAGGCATTACATTCTAGAGCACAGTAGAGTGCAAAAGTACACCGGATAGCAGTATGTAGCACAATATTCAAAGCTATCCATTCCCTAGCTAACCAAACGTAGCCTAGCTGAACGCAGCCTAACTCGACTATCGTAGCATGACCACCATCGCTGGCCTCCCCAGCACAAGTCAGAGCCCGTTAGAGGACGGTACAGCGCAGAAATCCACGGAACAGCAGTGTATAGCACAAACGCCAATGCTATCCTGACCAAACCTGACTGAACCTAACCTTACCAAACGTAACATAGCACAACCTAACGTGCCGCGGACACTATTCCAGGCATCCACATAGGCAAACAGAGTGTGCCATCGCAAAGAAGATTGCAAAAGTCAATGGAATAGCAGTGAGTATCACAAAAGTCAAAGCAATCCTAACCTAACACAACGTTCCCTGACCTAGCCGAACGTAATCTGATTCAACCTAACGTGCGGCGACCACTACTGCTGCCCTCGCAAGTGTCTAGCAGGGTAGAGTAGAGCAATGTAGAGAGCAGAAATCCACCGAATTGCAGTGTATGGCACAGAAGTTAAAGTTGCCATTCCAGACGTAGCCAAACGTAACGTATACAAACGAAACCTAACCCAACCTGACATGACGAGACAGCAATTGCTGGCTTCCACAGAGACAAGCAGAATATACTAGAGCAAAGCAGAGCGCAGTAATCCACCTCACTTCCGTGTGTCGCAAAACAGTCGAAGATACCCAAACCTTAAATGATCCAATCTAACCTATCCAATCTCGGTCCAACTCAACATAACGTGCCGAGACCACTATTGCTGCGCTCACCAGATCACAGCAGAAAATATTAGAACAGGGGAGCGCGCAGGAATCCGCGGATATCAGTTTATAGCACAAAAGTCAAGGTAGCCTATCCCAACCAAGCCAAACGTAACACATACAAACGAAACACATCTCAAGCTATCTTGACGAGACCACTATTGCTGGCCTCCACAGAGACAAGCAGAATGTACAAGTGCGCAGTAGAGCGCCCGAATCCACCGTACTTCAGTGAATAGCACAAAAGCCGTAAATATCCTGGTGTAACTTGTCCCAACTTATCCTAAATGCACGTTGCATAACTGAACATAATGTGCCGCGAACACTGCTGCTGGCATCCCCAGAGCCAAGCAGATCATAACAGAACACAGTATATCACAGAAGTCCACCGAATAGCTGTGTACTACACGAAACTCAAGGCTGCCATAACCAAACGTAGCCTAACCTAACCTAACCGTATGTAGCATAACTCAACGTGACGTGCTGCGTACACTGCCGCTGGCATCAGCAGAGCCAAGGAGAGTATATAAGAGCACAGTAGATCACAGGGATCCACCGAATAGCAGTGTATAGCACGAGAGACGGAGCTATACTAACCGAAATTAACCTAACCTAGCCTAACCATACGTAGCATAACTCAGCATGACGTGACGCGAGTACCGCTGCTGGCATCCCCAGAGCCAAGCAGGATACGGTAGGGCACAGTAGATCACAGGAACCGTCCGTAAAACTGTGTACAGCACGAGCAGAGTATAGTATAGCAATGTAGGGTGCAGGTATACACCTAGTAGCAATGTATAGCATAAAAGTCGAAGAAATCATGACCAGACGTTTCTAACCCCACCTAACGAAACGAAACGTAACTCAAACTTACGTGCCGAGATCACTATTACTGGCCACGCCAGAGGCAAGCAGAACACATTAGAGCAAAGTGGAGAGCAGAAACCCACCGAATAGCAGTGTGCAGTACAAAAGTAAAATTAGCCTATCCTAACCTAGGCAAGCGTATCCCAACCGAACGTAAACTAGCACATCCTAACCTTCCGTGGCCGCTATTGCTCGAATTCCTTGAGTAGAGCGGAGTACGGCAGAGCAATGAAGATCGCAGAAATCCACCGAAGGTCAGTGTACAGCACAAAAGTGGAAGATATTCTAACCTCACCAGGCCTAACCTAACCTAACCGAGCGTAGCTTAACTCCACACAAACTTCCGCAACCGCTGCTTCTGGCATCCCCGGAGCCAAGCAGGATATAGTAGAGCACTGTAGGTCGCAGATGTCCACAGAAAGGCTGTGTACACTACGAAAGTAAAAGCCATGCTAACCAATCTTTACCACCCTATCCTAACCAAACGTAACCTAACTCAAGCTAATGTGCCGCAACCACTATTGCTCGCCTCTCCAGAGTCGATCAGAGTATAGCAGAGAAATGTAGAGCACAGAAATCCACCGGGTAGCCATGTATGGCGTAAAAGTCGGGGACAACCTGACCTAACCTGGTCTAACCTAACCTAACCGTACGGAGTGTTTCTCAAACTAACGTGCCGAGACCAATATTGCTGGCCACCCCAGAGACAAGCAGGGCATATTAAAGCACAAGGGGTGGCTAGAATCTACCGAACATCAGAGTATAGCGCAAAAGTCAAAGTGACCTATCCTAACATAGCAAGGCGTGACATAACCAAACGCAACCTAACACAACATAACATGACGAGGCCACTATTGCTGGCGTCCACAGAGGCATGGCGCATGTACTAGGGCGCAGTAGTGCACAGAAGTCCACCTCATTGTACTGAACGGCACAAGAGCCGCAGGTATCCCAGCATAGCCAGACCCAACTTAACCTAACCAGCCGCAGCATAACTCAACATAACGTGCCGCTACCACAGCACCTGGTCTCCCCATAGCCACGCAGAATGTGGTAGAGCGCAGTGGATCACAGAAGTCCACGGAATAGCAGTGTAAGTCACAAAAGTCAAAGCAGCTTATCCCAACAAAGCCAAACCTGACCTAACCTAACCTAGCCAAACGAAGTCTATCCCAAAATAAGTTTCCGCGATCAATATTGATGACATCCGCGGAGCCAAGCAAATCATATTAGAGCATACTAGATGTCAGAAATCAACCGAATAGCAGTGTATAGCGCAAAAGGGAAGTCTATCCCATCCTTGCATAACCAAACGTAGTATAAACATACGTGACATGTATGAACCTAACGCGCCGAGACCACTGTTCCTGGCCTCCCCTGGGCCAAGCAGAATATACTAGAGCACCGCAGAGCGCAGGAATCAACCGCATTGCTGCGCATAGCACAAACGTGGAGGATAGCCTAACCAAACGTGACCAAACCTTACATACCCAAACGTAGTGTAACTCAACATAGCGCGACGAGACCAATATTGCTGGCCTCCCCAGAGCCGAGCAGAATTTACTAGGGCACGCGAGAGCGCAGAAATCCACTGCATTGCAGTGAATAGCACATTATTCGTAGATAACGCGACCCAACCTGCCCTAACCTAACCCTACCAAACGCAGCATAGCTCAACGTAAAGTGTCAAGAACACTGCTCCTGGCCTCGCCTGAGCAAAGCAGGAGGCAGTGGAGCACAGCAGATCACAGAGACCCACCGAACAGCAGCTTAAATGACAAAAGCTGAGGTAGCCTAACCCAACCTGTCCTAACCCAATCTAACCAGTCGTAACATAGCTCAGCCTGACGTACAGCGACCACTATTGCTGGCCACCTCAGAGCCCAGTAGGCCTTCCTAGGGGAGACGGGAGCGCAGAGATCCATAGTACCGCAGTGTGTAGCACAAAAGTCTTATCTATCCAGACCTAACTCAGGCTAACATAACGTAACCAAACGTAGCGTACCATAGCATAACGTGCCGCGACAACTGCTGCTGGCCTCCCCAGAGACATGCAGAATGTAGTAAAGCAGGGTAGACCTCAAGAATCCGCCGAATAACAGTGTACAGAACGAAAGTCAAAGGTATCCTAACCAAACTTAGACTAACCCAAACTAACCGAACGCAACATAGCCCTGACGTGCCTCTACGAACGTCGCACGCCTCTCCATGGTCGGTCGGAGTATTGCGTAGCAATGTAGAGCGCGGAAGTGCACCGAATTTTCGTGTAGAGCACAGAAGTCATAGAAACTCTAATCTAACCGTCCTAATCTATCCCAACGGTACGTAACCTAACACATCCGAACGTGTCGAAGCCGCTATTACTGGCCACCACAGAGCCCAGCAGAGCACACTAGAGCACAGTA
>NW_016909833.1:8631-14880 GCF_001483705.2 Eufriesea mexicana
AGCCAAGCCAAGCGTAACCCAACTAAACGTAACGAGCCGAGAATAATATTGCTGGCCTCCACAGAGCCAAGCAGGCAATATTAAGGCACAGTCGGGCGCAGAGATCCAGGGAATAGCAGTGTACAACCCAAAATAGGTAGCCATTCTTGCTAAACGTAGCGTAACCTATCGTAACGGAACGTAACATGACTCAACCTATAGTGCCACGACACTTATTGCTGGCTTCGCAAGTATCTAGCAGAGAATAGCAGAGCAATGAAGAACGCAGGAATCCTGCGAACAGTAGTGTACAGCACTAAAGCCAAATCTACCCTATCTACCAAATAGCAATGTATATCACAAAATTCGAAGATATTCAGGCCTAACTAGACCTAACCTATCCTAGCCTAGCGTAGAATACCTAAACCCAATGTCACGCGAACACTACTGCTGGCTTCTCCAGAGACAAACAGAATAGGATAGAGCACAGTAGAGCACAGAAGTCCATGGGATATCAGTGATGAGCACATATGTCAAAACTATCCAAACCTAACCCATGCTAACTTAACCCTACCGAAAGTAACCTGACTCTGCTATCCTGCCGCGGCCACTGTTTCTGTCCGCCCCAGAACTAAGCGGGGCATATTAGGGCGCAGTAGAGCGCAGAAATTCAACATAGAGCAGTGTATTGCACAACAGTCGAAGCTATCCACTCCTATCGTAACCAACGGTAACATTACCAGACGTAGCCTATCAAAACCTATCGAGCCATGACCACAACTGCTGGCCTGCCCAGAGCCGAGCAGTGTACAGTAGAGCACAGTAGGGGCAGAAAGCCATCAAATAGCAATTTATAGCACAAAAGTGAAAGACACCATGACCTAACCTGACCTAACCTAACCTAACCAAACATAGAATAACTAAACGTAACGAGCTGTGACCACTACTGCTGGCCACCACGGGGCCTAGCGGAAGGTACTAGAGCACAGTAGAGCGCAGAAATGCACCGAATAGCAGTGCATAAAACAGAAGTAAAGGCCGTCCTAACCAAACGTAACGTAACCTACCCTAACCGAACATAACCTAACAAAGCCTAACGCGCCGCGGCCACTATTTCAAGCATTCCCAGATCAATGAAGGGAATATTAGATCACTGTAGAGCGCAGAAATCCACAGAAGATCAGTGTATAGCACAAAAGTAGAAGCTATCCTCTCCTAACCCAAACAAACGTGACCTAACGGGATGCAGCCTAACAAAACCTGACGTGCGGAGGGCATATTAGAGCACAGTAGAGCGCAGAAATCCATCGAACAGCAGCGTACCGTACAAAAGGCAAAGATATCCTATCCTAACCTTACCAAACGTAACATAACCGAACGCAACATATCTCAGCCTAACGTGCCGGGACCACTATTGCTGCCCTTCCTAGAGCCAAGCAGAACATATTAGAGGAGAGTAGAGTGCAGAAATCCATAGAAACGCAGTGCAAAGCACAATAGTCGAAGCTACCCTGTCCCAACCCAGCCAAACGTAACCTAACCTAACGCAGCCTAATACAACAAAGCGCTCTGACACCACCATTGCTTGCCTGCCAGCGCCAAGCAGATCATATTAGAAAACAGTGCAGCGAAGGAATCCTTCGAACATCTGTTTATACCACGAAAGTCAAGGTTATCCGAACCTAACCTAAACCAACATACTCCAACCGAACGTAGCTTAACGTAACCTGACGCGCCGATAAGACTATTGCTCGCCTCCCCACAGTCGAACAAAATGGAGTAGGGCTATTTGGGGCGTACAAATACACCGAATGGCGGTGTATAGCACAAAAGTCAAAGCTACGTTCCTAACTTAACCAACCGTAAAATTACCTAACGTAGCCTAGCAAAGTCTGTCGTTTTAAGACCACTATTGCTGACCTCCCCAGATACGAGAAGAGTATATTAGAGCACAGTAGAGCGCAGGATTCCAACGGATAATAGTGTATAACACGAAAGGCAAAGCTACACTAACCTAACCCAGGCTAACGTATCATAACCGAACGCATCGTGACTCAGACTACAGTGCCGAGACCACTATTGCCATCATCGCCAGAGCCACGCTGATCATATCAGAGTACGGCAGAGCGCAGAAGTCGACCGAACAGCGGCGTATAGCACAGAAGTCAAAGCTACCCCCTCCTAACCTGACCATACGTAACATAACCAAACGTAACGAGCACAACCTTGGAAGCCACGACCGCTGTTGCAGGCCCCACGGGAGCAAAGCAGAGTATACCAGAGCAATGTAGGACGCTGAAATCGGCCGAACAGCAGCGTACAGCAAAAAAGTCACAGGAATCCCGACCATGCTTAACCAAACCTGGCCTAACCGAACTGAACGTAACCCAACCTGACACGCCGCGACCACTATTTCTGGCGTTCACGGACACAGGCACAGTGTGATAGCCCACAGTAGAGCGTAGAGGATCACAGAATAGCAGTGTAAAGCGCAATATTTATCGCTATCTCAGCCTAACCCAACGAAGCCCAACACAGCCAAACGTAACTTAACTCAGCCTGACGTGCCGCGGCCACTATTGCTGGCTTCACCACAGGGAAGCAGGACATATTAGGGGAGATTAGGGTTCAGAAATCCATAGGATCGCAGCGTACAGCAGAAAAGTAAAGGATATCCAAACCTAACACAATCTAACGTAACCCAACATATCATAACGAAACTCAAGGTAACGTCGCTCGACCACCATTGCTGACCTCCCCAGCGTCTAGCAGAGCAAAGTTGAACACAGTGGAGAGCAGGAATCCACCGAATTGCAGTGCACAACACAGAAGTCAAAGCCATCCTAACCAAACGTAACCAAGCCTGGCCTGACCAAACGTAGCATTACTAAATCTAACCTGCCGCGACCACTACAACTGGCGTCCCGAGACGCAAGCAGAGTGTGGTTGCGAGCTGTAGAGCGCAGAGGTCCATAGAATAGCAGTGAGTGGCTCATTAGTGAAAGCTATCCTAACCTAACGCAACGAAGTCTGACCTAACCAAATGTATTTCAACTCAACGTAACTTGCAGGGTCCTCAATTGCTGGCCTCCGCTTAGCCGAGCAGAATATGCTAGAGCATTGTAGAGCGCATATATCCACCTGACAACAGTTTATAGCACGAAAGTGTAAACTACCATATCCTAACCTCACCAAACCTAACGCTGCCGAACGTAGCACATCTCAGCCTTACGTGCAGAGACCACTATTGCTGGCCACCCAAGAGCCAAACAGGATATACTAGAGCGTAGCATGGCGCAGAAATCAAACGAATACGAGTGAAAATCACAAAAAGTCTAAGTTGCAAAACCCAACCTAGCCAAACGTAACATAACCAAACGCTCCCTAACACTACCTAACATGACAAGGCCACTATTGCTGGCCTTCACACAGACAAGCCGCGTGTGCTAGGACGCAGTAGTGCTCAGAAACCTCCCGCATTGTTCTGAAGAGCACAAAAGCCGTAGATATCCTAGCATAACCAGGGCCAACTAAGCCTAACCTAACGCAACATAACTCAACATAACGTGCCGCGTCCACAACTCCTGGTCTCCATACAGCCAAGCAGTATGTAGTGGAGCAGAGTAGATCTAAGGAATCCGCCAAATAACAGTGTACAGCACGAAGGACGTAGCTATTCTTACCAAACTTAACCGAAATTAACATAGCCAAATGTAACATATCTCAGCCTAACGTGCCGCTACCGCTATTGCTCGACTCCCCGGAGTCGAGCAGAGTATAGTAGAGCAAAGTAGAGCGCAGAAATACGCCGAATATAAGTGCATAGCACATAAGTCCAGGATATCCCAACCTAACCTGGCCTAACGTAACCTAACCAAACGTAGCATAGCACAACATGACGCACCGCGGCCACTGCTGCTGGCACTGCCACAGCCAAGCAGAATATAGTAGAGTACAGTATACCACAGAAATTCACAGAATAACAGTGTATAGCACGAAATACAGAGCTAACCTGACCGAACATAACTTAACCTATGAAAACCAATAGTAACACAGCTCAACCCAACGTGCCACGACCACTATAGCTCGTAGCTCCAGAACCGAGCAGAGAATTGTAGAGCAACGTATAGAGCAGAAATCCACAGTATTGCAGTGCATGGCACAAATGTGAAAGACACCGTATGCCAACCTGACCTAACTTAACCAAACCAAACGTAGTGTAACTAAACGTAACGTAACGAGACCAATATTTCTGGCCACACCAGAACCAAGCAGAATATATTAGAGCACAGCACAAGACAGAAATCCTCCGAATAGCAGTGTACAGCACGAATGTCACAGTAGCCTATCATAACCCAGCCAAACATAGCATAAGCAAACGTTGCATAACACAACCAAACATGACGTGACCACTTTTGCTGGCCTCCTTATATAGCAGCAGAATGTACTAGAGGATAGCAAAGCGCAGAAGCGCACCGCATTGCAGTGTATAGCACATAAGTCCACGATACCCTAACCTAACATGGCTTAAACTCACATAACCGAACGTAGAATACGTAGTGTAACTCAGCATAACGTGCAGAGACCAACATCACTAGTCACCCCGCAGCCAAGCAGGGCACATTAGAGCACCATAGAGGTCAACAATCCACCGAATAGCTGAGCATGGCACAAAAGTTTAATGTATTCTCTCCTAACCGGACCAAACGTGGCATAAGCAAACGTAACATGCCCCAAACTAACGTACCGAGATCACAATTGCTGTTGTTCGCAGAGTCAAGCAGAATATACCAGAGCACGGTAGAGAGCAAACATACAACGCATTGCAGCGTATAGCATAGAGGTCAAAATTATCATAACCTAACCTGACCTAACTTAACCTAACCAAAGGTGGTCTAACTCAACATAACGCGCCGCAACCGCCAGTGATGGCCATCGTAATGCCAAGTAGAGCATATTAGAGCACATTGGAGAGCAGAAATCCGCCGAAAAGGTGCGCACAGCACAAATGTCAAAGTGGCTTGTCCTGCATAGCCAGACGTAACACAACCAGACGCAACATAACTAAACCTAACATGGCGAGGCCACTATTGCTGGCCTCCGCACAGGCACGCCGCATGTAATAGGGAGCAGCAGTGCGCAGAGATACGGCGCATGGTAATGAACAGCAGAAAAGCCCAGATATCCTAGCATAACCTGGCCCAATTACCCCAACTGAACGCAGCATAACTCAACATAACGTGCCGCGAGCACTGCTCCTCGCCTCCTCATAGCCAAGCAGAATATGGTAGGGCACAGTAAATCAGAGAAATCCACCGAATGACTGTGTATAGCGCGAGGGTCAAAGCTATCCTGGCCAAACTTAACCGAACCTATCCTAGCCAAACATAAACGAACTCAAACTAACGTGCCACGACCAGGAACGCACGCCTCCCCTGAGACGAGCAGGGTATAGTAGATCAATGCAGAGCCCAGATATCTACCTAGTAGCAGCCTATAGCAGAAGAGTTAAAAAAAATACTGACCAGGCGTTCGTGACACAACCTAAAGAAACGAAACCCAAATATACCAAACGCGCCGAGAGCACAGTTATTGGCCACCCCAGCGCCGAGCAGAACATATTAAAGAACAGCAGAGGGCAAGAATCCACTGAATAGCAGTGCATGGCACAAAAGCCTAATATATTCTATCCTAACCCGAACAAACGTGACGTAAGCAAACGTAGCATAACTCAAACAAACGTGCGGCGACCGCTGCTGCTGGCGTCCACAGAGCCAAGCAGAATATACCAGGGCACAGTAGGGGGCAGAAATCCACAGCATTGTAGTGTGCAGCGCAAAAGTCAGACATAGCCAGGCACAACCTGTCCAAATCTAACCTATCCAAACTTAGTGAATCTCATCATGGCGTGCCACCTGCAATGCTACTCGCCTGTCCAAAAGAAAGCAGGGTGCCGTAGAGCACAGTAGATCGCAGAAACCCACGGAATAGCAGTGTATATCGCAAAAGTCATGGGTACCTTATACTAACCTAACCAAACGTAACAAAGTCATACGTAACATGTCTGAACCTAACATGCCGGGACCACTATTGCTGTCCTCCGCAGAAGAAAGCAGAATATACTAGAGCACAGAAGAAAGCAGAAGTCCACCGAATAGCAGAATAGCATAATAGAATTTCAGTGAATATCGTAATAGTCAAAGCCACCCAAGCCTATCTCAAACCAACGGAACATAGGCAAACATACCCTAACACAACCTAACGTGCCGG
>NW_016909833.1:15883-60239 GCF_001483705.2 Eufriesea mexicana
AAAGCTATCCCCTCCTAAGCTAACCAACCGTAACATAACAAAACGTAGCCTAGCACAATCTTACGTGCCGCGACTTGCATTGCTGGCATCCCCAGAGGCAAGCAGAACACAATACAGGAAATATTTGGGCACTGTAGGGTGTAGAAATGCAACTAATACCAGGCTACAGCACTAACGTCAGAGATATCCTCTCCTAACCTGACCAATCATAACATAACCAAGCGTAACCTGCCTTAGGCTAACGTGCCGCGATCGCAAGGGCTGGCCACCCCAGTGCCATGCGGAGCACATTAGTGGAGAGTAGAACGCAGAAATCCATAGGATTGCAGTGTATAGCAGAAAAGACATAGCTACCCAGACCTAACCCAAACCGACATGACATAACGAAACATAGCCTAACTCGAACTTAAGTGCCGAGACCGCTACTGCTGTCTTCCGCAGAGAAGCAGGTCATTCTATAGCACAGTGGTGCGAAGAAATCCAACGTATATCAGTGCACAGCGCAGAAGTTATAGCTACCATTGCCAAACATAGCCGAACCCTACGTATCTGAACGTATCCTGCCTAATCATAATGTACCCAGGCCAACATTGCTAACTATCCCAGAGCCGAGCTGAATATATTGAAGCACTGTAGTGCGCAGAAATCCACGTCATAGCAGACTGTAGCGCTAAAGTCAAAGCTATCCTCTTCTAACGTAACCAAGATTAACACAACCAAACGTAACATAGCGCAGCCTGTCGTGACGCGATCACCATTGCTATCCTCCACGGGGCCATTCAGAACACTTTGGTGGAGAGTAGAAGGCAGAAACACATAAAATCGCAGTGTGTATCAGAAAAGTCAAAGCTACACAGGCTTATGCGGAACCAGCAGGACATGTCCAAACGTAGCCTAATACGACCTAACGTACCAAAAAGTCAAAGCTACACAGGCTTTTGCAGAACCAGCAGGACATGTCCAAACGTAGCCTAATACGACCTAACGTACCGAGCCCGCTATTGCTGACCTCCGCAGAGCCAATCAGGATGAAGTAGAGCGCAGTGGAGCGCAGAAGCCCATCGAACAGAAGTGTAAAACACAAAAGATAAAGGTATGCTAACATAGCTAATGCAATAGATAAAGCTATCATAACCAAACTTAGCCTTTACCAAACTAACCGAACGTATCCTGGCTCAGCATAACGTGCAGAGACAACTGTTGCTCGCCTTCCCATAGCCAAGCTGAAAACATTAGATTACTGTTGGTCGCAGAAGTCGAACTAATAGCGGAGTATAGCACTAAAGACGAGGCTACCCGCTCCTAACCTAACCGAGTGTAACAGAACCATACGCAATCTAACTCAACATATCGTGAACGCGACCGCTATTGCTTGCCTCCCCAGAGCCAAGCAGAACACATTAGCGGTGAGTGGAACCCAGAAATCCATTGGATTGCAGTGCATATCAAAAAAGCCAAGACTACGTATGCCAATCGCAAACAATCGGAATATAAATGGAAACATCCTAACTCAACCTAACGCACCTAGAACGCTATTGCTGCCCTCCCAGTGCCAGGTAGGACATACTAGAGAAAAGTACAGCGCAGAAAGCCACCGAATTTCAGTGTACAGCACATAAGTCAGAACTAAGCTCACAAAACTTAACCTAAGCCCGCCTAATCGACCGCAATCTGACTCAACATATCGTGCCGAGACAACTATTGCCAGCCTTCCCATAGCCAAGCTGAAAATATGAAAGCCATGTAGGTCGCAGCAACCCACCTAATGGCTGACTGAAGCACTAAAGTCAAAGCTATCCTCTCCTAACGTAACAAATTGTTACATAACCAAACGGAACATAACTCAACCCAACGTGCCACGAACAGCATTGCTGGCCTATGAGAAAAGTCAAAGCTACCCAAACCTACCCTAAAGCAACAGAACATAACCAAATTTAGAGCAACCCAACCTATCGTGCCGATGCCGCTATTGCCGTCCTCCCCAGAGGACCCTAGAGCACAGTAGAGCGCAGAAATCCACTGTATATGTGTGTACAGCACAAAAGCTGAAGCTTCACCAACGAAACTTAGCCAATCCTAAACCAACTGAACGTAACGTGACACAACATAACGTGCCGACAGGTCTATTTCTGGCCTTGCCAGGTTCAAGCTGAGGATGTTAGAGCACTTTAGGGCGCAGAAATCCACCTAATAGCAGGCTACAGCGCTAAAGTCAATGCTATCCTCTCCAAACCGAACCAACCGTAACATAACAGAGCGTAACATGACTCAACATAACGTGCCGAGACCACTACTGCTGGCCTTCCCAAAGCCGGCCTGAAAATATTTGGGCACTGTAGGGTGTAGAAATGCAACTAATACCAGGCTACAGCACTATCGTCAGAGATATCCTCTCCTAACCTGACCAATCATAACATAACCAAGCGTAACCTGCCTTAGGCTAACGTGCCGCGATCGCAAGGGCTGGCCACCCCAGTGCCATGCGGAGCACATTAGTGGAGAGTAGAATGCAGAAACCCATAGAATCGTAGTGTATATCAGAACAGTCATAGCTGCCTAAGCCTAACCCAAGCAAATTGCGCATAACCAAACATAGCCTATATCAACCCAACCTACCGATACCGCAATTGCTGCGCCGCAACAGCCAAGCAGGACACACAAGAGAACAGCAGAGCGTTGAAGTCCATCGAATAGCAGTGCGCAGGACAAAAGTTAACGCTACCGTAACCAAACTTATCCTAACTCAACGTAAGTGAACCCAACCTGACTCCACATAACGTGCCGAGATCAGTATTGCTGGCCTTCTCAGAGTCATGCTGAAAGTAATAGAGCACTGTATGGTGCAGAAATCCACCTAATAATAGACCATATCGCTAAAGTCAAAGCTATCCTCTCCCAACATGACCAATCGTGACATAACCAAACGTAACATAACTCAGCCCAACGTACCGCGACCACAAAGGCTGGCCTCCCTAGATCCAAGCAGATCACATTAGTGGAGTGTAGAATGCAGGAATCCACAGAATCGAAGTGTACATCAGAATACACAAAGCTACCCAAACCTAACTCACACAAACAGGACACAGCCAAACGTAGCCAGACACAACCTAACGTGCCGCAACCGCCATTACTGCCCCCACAGAGAAGCAGGACATACTAGAGCACACTAGAGCGCAGAGGTACACCGAATAGCAGTGTACAGCACAAAAGTTAAGTCTGCCATTGCAAAACCTAGCCCAAGCAAGCCTAACCGGACGTAAGCTAACTCAACTCAACGTGCCGAGACAGTGAGCCCTGCCCTGCCCACAGCCAAGCAGGGCATACTAGCGCAGAGTAGATCGCAGAAATCAACCGAAAGCGGTGCACAACGCAAAAGTAAAAGCTACACTAACCAAACTTATCCTATCCCAGCCTAACTGAACGTATCCTGAATCAACATGACGCGCCGAGACCACCATTGCTGACATTCGCAGGTCGATTCAGAAGATATTAGGGCACTGTGGGGCGCAGATATCCACCTAACAACAGCCTATAGCACTTAAGTCAAGGCTATCCTCTCCTAACCAAACCAATCGAAACATAACTCAACCTACCCTGCCGCGAACATTATTGCTGGCCTACCCAGAGCCAGGCAGAGCATATTAGTGGAGAGTAGATCGCAATAATATATAGAATCGGAGTGTATATCAGATAAGTCAAAGCTACCCAAACCTAACCCGAACCAACAGAACACAACCAAACGTTGCATAGCACAACCTAACGTGCATAGACGGCTATTGCTGCCAACCACAGATCCAAGCAGGTCATACGAGAGTACCGTAGAGAGCAGAAATCTGCGGAATATCAGTGCATAGCACAGAAGTTAAGTATGCCATAGCAAAACCTAACCCAAACAAACTTAACCGGCTGTAAGCTAACTGAACGTAAGGTGCCGAGTCCACTGTTGCTATTCTTCCCAGAGCCAAGCTGAAAAGAATACAACACTCTAGGGCGCAGGTATCAACCTAATAATAGAGTATATCACTGAGGCCAAAGCTATCCTCTGCGAACCTAACCAAACGTAACATAGCCAAACGCTTCGTCCGACAACCTGCCGTGACACGACCATTATTGCTGGTGTCCGCAGAGACAAGCAGAACACATTAGTGGAGAGTAGGAAGCAGAAGCCCGGATAATCGCAGTGAATATCAGGAAAGTGAAAGCTACCCAAAGCTAACCCAAGCCAAAACGTCATAACCAAACATAACCTAACTGAACCTAACATACCGAGAACGTTAAGCAGCGTACAGCACAAAAGTAAAAGCGATCCTAACCAAACTGAGCCGTACCCAACATAACCTAAAGTAACCTGACTCAGCATAACGCGCCGGGCCACTATTGCCGGCCTTCCCGGAGCCAAGATGAAAATATTAGTGCACAGTAGGGCGCAGAAATCCACATAATAGCAGATCATAGCACTAAAGACAAAGCTATCCTCTCCTAACCTAACCAATCGTAACATAACCGAACGTAGCATAACACAAAGGAACCTGCCGCGCCCACTAATGCTGGCCTCCCCAGAGCCAAGCCGAACACATTAGTGGACAGTAGAATGCAGAAATCCATAGAATCGATGTGGATATCAGAAAAGTCAAAAGCCTAACCCAGACCAGCACGACACAACCGAACATAGCCTATCTCAAACTAACGTGCTGAGAACGCTATTGCTGCCCTCCCTACAGTCAAGCAGGACATACTAGAACACAGTAGATAGCGGAAATCAATCGAGTAGCTGTGTACAGCACAAAAGTTAAAGCTGACATAACCAAACGTAGCCTATCCCTACCTAACCGAACGTAACATAACTCAGCAAAACGTGCCGAGACCGCTATCGCTGTCCTTCCCAGAGGCAAGCTGAAAACACTAGAGCAATGTAGGCCGCATCAATCCAACCAGTAGCGGACTATAGCACTAATGTCAAAGCCATCCTCTCCAATCATTGCCAATCGCAACGTATCAAACGAAACATAACGCAACCAAACGTGCCTAGAACACTATTCCTGGCCTTCTCAGAGCCGAGATGGAAATATTAGTGCACAGTAGGGCGCAGAATTCCACCTAACAGCAGATATTGCCCTAAAGTCATTGCTATCCTCCCCCAACATAACCGAATACAATGTAACTCGAACTAACATGCCGCGACCGCTATTGCTGGCCTCCAAAGAGCCATGCAGAAGACACTAGTGGAGAGTAGAACGCAGGAATCCATAGAATCGCTGTGTATGTCAAAAAAGTCGAAGCTACCTAAGCCCAACCCGAACCAACAAAATAATGCTAAACATAGCGTAACTCATCCCAACGTGTCGAGACTGTCATTGCTGCTGCCGCCCCCCGCCCCACCCGTGCCAACCAGGTCGCACTAGAGAACAGTAGAGGGCAGATTTCCACCGAACAGCATGGTACAGCACAAAAGTTAAAGCAACTCTGACCAATCTCACCTTTACCCAACCTAACGGGACGTAACCTGACACAACGCAAGGTGCCGAGACCACAATTTCTTGTCTACACAGAGAGAAGCTGAAAACATTAGACCATTGTAGGGAGCAGAACTCTACCTAGTAACAGACTAAATTATTCAGGTCGAAGCTATCCTCTCCAAACCGAACCAATTGCAACATAGCGAAACGTAACATGACGCAACCTAACTTGCCGGGACCACTATTGCTAGCCTTCGCAGAGCCAAGCTGTAAATATTGACGCACTGTAGCGGGCAGAGATCCACCTAATAGCAGACTATGGCACTAAAGTCAATGCTATCCTCTGCTAACATAACCGAACGCAACCCAACTCAACCTAAGGTGCCGCGACCTCTATTGGTGTCCACCGCAAAGCCAAGTTGAACACGTGAGTGGAGAGTAAAACGCAGAAGTCCATAGAATCGCAGTGTATATCAGGAAAGTCCAAGCTACCCAAACCTAACCCAAACAACATGTACATAGGCAAACGTAGCCTATACCAACCTAACGTGCCGAGACCGCTATTGCAGCCCTCCCCAGAGCTAAGCAGGACATACTAGGGCACATTTAAGTCGAGAAGGGCACCGAATACCAGACTATAGCACGAAATTCGTACGTATCATCTCATAACCTAATCAAACGTAACACAACCAGACTTAACCTAACTCAACCTAACGTG
Organism: Eufriesea mexicana; assembly: GCF_001483705.2. Classification (NCBI taxonomy): domain Eukaryota; kingdom Metazoa; phylum Arthropoda; class Insecta; order Hymenoptera; family Apidae; genus Eufriesea; species Eufriesea mexicana. The sequence goes on from NW_016909833.1 coordinate 22,058, forward strand.
CGGCGACCACTATTGCTGTCTTCCCCAGAGTCAAGCGGGACAGGCTAGCGGAGAGTAGAACGCAGAAAACCATTCAATCGCAGTGTATATCAGAAGAGTTATAGCTACCCGAGCATAACCCAAACCAACAGAACACAACGAAACATAGCCTGCCCCAACCTAACGTGACCAGACCGCCATTCCTGCGCTCCACAGGGTCAAGCAGGACATTCTAGAGCACAGTAGAGCGGAGATATCCACCAGTTATCAGTGTACAGCACAAAAGTAAAAGCTACCGGTGCCAAACTTACCCTTACCCAACCTAACCAAACGTAACCTGACTCATCGTAACGTGCCGAAACCACCCTTGTTGGCCTTGCCAGAGCCAAGCTGAAAATGCTAGAGCACTGTAGGGAGCAGGAATCCTCGTAATAGTAGAATACAGCACTAAAGACAAAGCTATCCCCTCCTAACCTAACCAATCGGAATATGACCGAACCTAACATAACTCAAACTAACGCTCCGCGACCACCATTGCTGGCCTCCCCAGTGTAAAGCAGAACATGTTAGTGGAGAGTGGAATGCAGGAATCAATAAAATCTCAATGTATATCTTGAAACTCAAAGCTGCCCGAGCCTAAACCAAACCAAACTGGGCAAAGACAAACAGGGCCTGACTAAACCTAACTTGCCGATACCGCTGTTGCTGCCCTCCCCAGAGCCAGGCACAGCAAATTATAGGAGAGTAGAGAGCAGAAATCCATAGAATCCCAGTGCATGGCACAATAGTCGAGGTTACCATATCTCAACATAGGCATACGTAACATACCCGAAGGCAGATTATCTCAACCTAACGTGCCGAGGCCACAATTGCTAGCAACCACAGAGCCAAGCAGAATATACTAGAGCACAGTAGAGCGCAGTAATCCTGCGCACTGCAGTGTATAGCACAAAAGTGGAAGATATTCTGTCCCAACCTCTCAAAACCTAACCTAACCGAACGTAGTATAACTCAACACAAGGTGCTGAGATTAGGTTCGCTGTTCTCCCCAGAGCCAAGCAGAGCATATTTGATCAATGTAGAGCGAGGAAATCCACCGAACGGCGGTGTATAGCACAAAAGCCAGAGCTACCGTATCCTAACCCAACCAAACGTAACATGACAGTACGTAATCTGTCTCAACCTAACGTACAGAGACCGCTATTGCTGGCCTCCCCAGAGCTAAGTAGCACATACTAGAACACAGTGGAGCGCAGAAATCCACCGGTAAACAATGTACACCACGTAAGTCGAAGCCATCCAAACATAACCCAGACTAACACAAACTATCCAAACATAGACTACCTCTACCTAACGAGCCGAAACCCCTATTACTGGCCTCCAAATCGACGACCTGATTATAGTAGGCAATGTAGGCTGCGGAAATGCACGCAATAGCAGTGTATAGCATAAAAGTCGAAACACTCCTATCGTAAGCAAACCAAATGTATCATAACCAATCGCAACCTAACACAAACTGATGTGCCAAGAGCTCTATTGCAGACATCCCCGGAGACAAGCAGAACATACTAGAGCACTGGAGAGCGCTGAAATCCATCGAATATCAGTGTACAGCGAAAAAGTCAATGCTACCGCCTCATTACATAGCCAATCTTCATATGACCCAAGGTAACGTAACACAGTCTGGGGTGCCTGGAAGACTATCGCCAGCCACATGAGTGGCAATCAGAGCATGGCAGAGCAATGTAGGACGCTGAAATGGACTAAATAGCAGCGTATAGCAGAGAAGCCTAAGCAACCCTCTCCTAAACTACCCAAACGTACCATGACCAAACGCAACCCAAAATATCCTAACGTGCCGAGACCACAATTGCTGGCCTACACAAAGCCAAGCAGAACACATTAGAGCACGGTATACCGCAGAAATCGACGGAATAGCGGTGTGTACCGCGAAAGTCAGTGCTACCCTGTCCTAACCAGGCCAAGCGTAACATCATCGAACGAAGCCTAACTCAGGATAATCTCACGAGACCACTATTGCTGTCCTCGCCGGAGCCAAGGAGAACATGCTAAAGCGCAATAGTGCGCAGAAAGGCGCCAAATAACAGTGTATAGCACAAAAGGCAAAGCTGTGCTATCCCAACCTATCCAAACGTAACATAATTGGACGTTACGAAACGCAATCTGTCGTGCCAAGACCGCTACTGTTGGCATCACGAGAGCTGAGCAGAGTATAGCAGAGTAATATGGAACGGTGAAATCGTCCGAATAGCAGTGTGTAACTCAAAGGTCAAATCTACCCGAACCAAAACTGACTAAACCTGACCAAACCAAACGTAACATTACACAACCTGACGTGCCGAGCCCAATTCTGCTGGCAACCCCATAGCGAAGCAGAATATACTAGAGCACGGCGGAGCACCGAAATCCACCGCATATCAGTGTATAGCACAAAAGACAAAGATAACCCAACCAAGCATATCCTAATCTAGCCAAACAAAGCATAACATAACTCAACCATGCGTGCCGAGAACACCATCGCTGGCCTCCACAGATCCAAGCAGAACAAACTACTACACACTAGAGCGCAGAAGTTCAACGTATAGCTGTGTATAGCACAAAAGTCAGAGCTACCCTATCCTAACCCAAACCAACAGGACATATCCTAACATAGCCTAACACAACATAACGAGGCGAGACCGCTATTGCTGACCACCCCAGAGGCAAACAGCACATACTAGGACGCAGACGATTGCAGAAATCCACCGAAAAGCAGTGTACACCACGTAAGTGAAAGCTACACAAGCATAACACAGGCAAACGTAAAATAACCAAATGTAGCCTATCGCAGTCTAACCAGCAGATACCACTATTACTGGCCTCCCCGTCGACGAGCAGAATATTGCAGAGCAATATAGGCCGCAAGAAACCCCGAGAAGCAGTATACAGCATAAAAGTCGAAGCTATTTTGTCCTAACCTGAAAAAGCGTAGCATAGCCTAACGTAGCCTAACTCAGACTAACATGCCGAGACCGCTACTGCTGCCCTCCACAGAAACAAGCAGATCATACTAGAGCAGAGTAGACCGCATAAATCCACCGAATTGCAGTGCATAGGACAAAAGTAAAAGCTAACCTTGCCAAACGTAGCCTGACCCTACCTATTCGAAGATAACTTGACACAAACTGACGTGCCGCGACCGCGATTGCTGGCGTCTCCAAGGCCAAGCAGGACATGCTAGCGGAGCGTAGAGCGCAGAAGTCCATAGAACGGCAATGTTTAGCAGAGAAATCAATGCTGTCCTTACAAACCCAGACTAACCTGACCTAACCAAGCGTAACATGACTCAACCTAACGTACCGAGACCACTATTGCAAGACTCCACAGAGCATCGCAGAATATTCTAGAACACAGCAGGGCATAGAAATCCACCGCACTGCAGTGTACAGCACGATGGTCAAGGATAGTCTAACCTAACCCGTCCTAACCTGTCCTAACTTGACCTAACCAAATGTAACCTGACTCAAACGAACGAGACTATCGCCATTGCTGGCCTCCCCGGAGACAAGCAGATGCTGGTAGAGCAAGGCAGGGCGCAGATATTTAACGACTTATAGTGTAAAGCACAAAAGCCAAAGTTACACAAGCCAAAACTAACCTAATATAGCCAAGCCAAGCGCAGCCTAACTCAACCTAGTATGCCGGCACCACTATTGTTGGACCCCCGGGAGTCGGGCAGAGCATAGTAGAGCAATGTAGGGCGCAGAGATCCACCGAATAGCAGCTTGTAGGACAAAAGTCTGAGGTATACTATCGTAACCAAAACAAACGTAACATAAGCAAACGCAGCCTAACTCAGTCAAGCGTGCGGAGTCCAATACTGCGGTCCTCGCCATTGCCAAGTTGAATATGCTAGAGCACTGTAGAGCACAGAAAGCCACCGTATAGCAGTGTGCTGCGCGCATGTCAAAGCCATCAAGTACAAACTTAACCTAACCTTACCATACTGAACGTAACCTAACACAACCGAACGTGCAACGACCACTATTGCTGGCATCCACATCGTCAAGCAGAACATATTAGAGGAGCGTAGATCGCAAAGGTCAATAGAATGGCACAGTTTGGCAGAATAGTCCAAACTATCCTAACCTATCGCAGACTAACCAAACATAACCAAGAGCAACAGAACTCATTCTAACGTGCCGAGACCACAGTCTCTGGCCACCCCAGAGCCACACGGAGGATATTAGAGCACAGCATTGCGTAGGAATAGACGGAATTGCAGTGTATAGCGTAAAAGTCGGAGACAGGTTGACCAAACCTAACTTAATCTAACATAACCAAACGTAACATAACCCAAACAAACGTGTCGCGGCCACTACTTCTGGCATCACCAGAGACAGGCAGTTGATAGCAGAGCAATGCAGAGCGCTGTTATCGACCGAATAGCTGTGTATAGCACAAAAGTCAAAGCTATCCTAACCAAACAAGTCCTAACCTAGCCAAGCCAAACGTAACTTATCTGAATCAAGCGTGCTACAAACACCATTGCTGGCATACCTTGGGGCAAGCAGAACATATTAGAGGACTGTAGAGCTCAGAACCACAATGGATAGCAGTGAATAGCACATAAGTTAAAGCAATGCTTTCATAACTTGAACAATCGTAGCATAAGCAAGCGTAACCTAACTAATATTAACCTGCAGGAACCACTATTGCTGTACTCGCCATAGCCAAGCAGAGCATATTATGCTGCTGTAGAGCGCAGATGTCCATGTCGCAGTAGTGCACAGACAAAAGTCAAAGTTATCCCATCCTGACCTAGCCAAACCTTACCTAATCAAGCGTAACATAGCTCAACCTAACCTGCCGCGACCGCTTTTCCTGGCTTCCCGAAGACTAGCTGAGTGTGATAGCGCATAATAGGGAGCTGGAGTCCATAGAATTGCAGTACGTTGCGCAAAAGCCACAGCTATCCCAGCCTAACCCAGCAATACCTATCGCAGGCGAACGTAATACAGCTTAACCCAACGTGCCGAGACGACCATTGCTGTCCTCCACAGAGCCAAGCTGAACCTATTAGAGGAGGCTAGTGTGCAGAAATCCATCGGATCGCAGTGTACAGCAGAAAGTTGAAGGATATCCGAACCTAGCACGAACTAACATAGCCCAACCTATCGTAGCCATACTCATCGTAAACTTCCGCGACCGATATTGCTGCCACCCCCCAGGGCCCGGCAGATTAGACTGGCCTCCCCAGAGACAAGCGGAGGCTAGTTGTGCAATGCAGATTGCCGAAATCAACCGTATGGCAGTGTATAGCGCCAAAGTCAAAGCTACCTTATCCAAACCTAACCAAACCCAACCTTACTGCACGCAGCATTACCCAGCCAATCCCGCCGAAACTACAATTGCTGGCCTTCCCAGGCCATAGCGGAGAACATTAGAGCAGAGTGGAGCGCAGGAATTCACCGAATGGCAGCGTGTAGCACAAAAGTCAAGGCAATCCTATCCCAACATAGCCTAGCGTAAAATAAGCAGACTTAACGTAACACAAACTTACGTGCTAGGACCGCTACCTCTGGCGTCACGAGAGCTAACCAGATTATAGCAGTGCAATGTAGAACGCTGAAAACGACAGAAGAGCAGCGTATAGCACAAAGGTCAATGCTGCTTTAACCATTATAGCCAAACGTAGCATAACGCAAACTAACGTGCCGAGCGCATTATTCCTGGCGTCCAGAGAGACAAGCAATGTGTGGTAGCGCATTGAAGAGCACGGAAGTCCATAGAATAACAGTGTGCAGCGCAAAAGCCGAATAAATTGTAACCTAACACATAGTAACCTAACATAGCCAAACGGAATCTATCCCAACCAAACGTGCCGCGGCCAATATTGCTGGCCTCACCAGAGCAAAGCAATGCATATAAGAGCAATGTAGGGCGGAGAGATCGACCGAATGTCGGCGTATAGCACATAAGTCAGAGCTACCTTACTCTAACCTAACCAAACGCGACAAAACCAAACGCGACATAACCAAACGCAACATAACTCAGCCTAAAGTGCCGAGGGCACTACTTCTGGCCTCCCGATATCGAGGCAGAGTATACTAGAGCACAGTAGATCGTAAAAATCCGCCGAACAGGATTTTACAGCAAAAACGCCAAAGCTATCCATACCTAGCCCGAAATAAGAAAGCCCAATCGAACGTAGCAGAGCTCAAGCTTACGTGCCGGTACCAGCATTTCTGGCGTCCGCAGAGCGAAGCAGAGAACATTACAGCAGAGTGGAGAGCAGAGAGCCACCGAATAGCAGTGTATAGCACAAAAGTCATTGCTACCCTATCCTAACCTGACCAATCGTAGCAATACCAAACGTAGCCAAACACAAACTATCGTGGCGTGACCGCTACTGCTGGCCTCCCTAGAGCCGAGCAGAGTATAGTATAACGCAGTAGAGCGCCGAAAGCCACCAAATACCATTGTACATTACAAAGTCAAAGAAACCTATACCTAACCAGACCCAGCCTAACCTATCCAAACTTAGAGTAACTAAGCCTAACGAGTCGCGAACACTATTGCCGGCTTCCCCAGAGACGAGCAGAATTCGATAGAGCACAGTAGAGCATAGAAGTCCACAGGATATCAGTGTTGAGCACATATGTCAAAGCTATCCTTACCTAACCCAACATAACCAAACCAAGCAAAACGGAATATAACACAACCTAACGTGCCGCGACCAGTATTGCTGGCCTCCACACAGCCCAGGAGAGCATAGTAGAGGAGAGTACAGCACAGAAATCCATAGAATCGCAGCGTACAGCACAAAAATCAATGGGATCCAAACCTAACCCAAACTAACGTAACGGAATCCAACGTCACAAAGCCCAACGTAAAGTGCCGCGAACACTGTTTCCGGCCTCCCCAGGGCCTAGCAGACTAGAGCAGAGCAAAGTTGAGGGCAGCAATCCACCGAATATCTGCGTATAACACGAAAGTCAAAACTACACTAACCAAACATAACCTAACCTGACTAAACGAAACGTAACGTAACACAACCTAACGCGCCATACCACAATTTCTCGTATCCCGGGAGTCGAACAGAGTATAGTGGAGCAATGCAAAGCGCAGAATTCCACCGAATAGCAGTGTCCAGCACAAAAGTCAAAACCACTACAACCCAACTTATCCAAACGTAATATAGCCGAACGCAACATAACCTAACCTAACGTGCCTAGACCACAGCCGCTGGCCTCCCCAGAGCAGAGCAGAATATGCTGGAGCTCAGTAGAGCGCAGAAAGCCACATAACAGCAGTGTATAGCATTGAAGTCAAAGATACATTAACCTAACGTATCCTAACATAACCCAACGAGCGTAACATAAATCAGGCTATCGTGCCACGACCGCTATTGCAGGTCTCTCCAGAGGGGAGAGGAGATTAGTCGAGCAATAAAGAACGCAGAAATCCTGCGAATAGCAGCGTATAGCACAAAAGTCGAGGTCATACTATCATACCCTAGCCAAACTTATCATAACCGAACGTAACCTAACTAATTGTTCCGAGAGCAATATTGCTGGCCTCCCTGAGTCATGCAGGACATATTAGAGGAAAGTAGGGCGCACCAATCCATAGAGTCGCAGTGTAAAGCAGAAAAGTCAAAGATATCCATACCCAACCCAAGCTAACATAACCTAACCTAGCGTAGCCATACTCAAAGTTACTTGCCGCGACCACATTTGCTGGCCTCGCCAGGATGTAGTAGAATATAGTAGAGCAATGTAGAGCGCAGGAATCCACTGAATAGCATTGCATAGCGCAAAAGTCATAGCAATCCTCTCCTAACCTAGCCAAACGTAACATGGCCAAACGTTATCTACCTCATACTAACGTGCCGAGACCGCCATTGCTGGCCTCCGCAGAGGAAACCAGAACGTACTAGAGCACAGTGGAGCGCGCAAACCTACCGAAAAACAGTTTACACCACGAAAGTTGAAGGTACCCTACCCTAACCCAAACAATCGTGCCCTAACCTAACGTAGGCTAACTCAACCTGACGTGACGAGACAACCATTACTGACCTCCACAGAGTAGAGCAGTGTATAGTAGAGCAATATAGAGCGTAGAAATCCACCGAATAGCGGTGTACAGCACAAAAGTCAAAGCTACCACACCCTTAACTATCCAAACGTAATATAAGCAGATGTAACGTATACCGGGCTGTCGTGCCACGAAAGATATTGCTGGCCTCGCGAGGGCTAAGCAGAGTATAGCAGAGCAATGTAGAACGCTCAAATCGACCGAATAGCAGTGTAGAGCTCAAAAGTCAAAGCCATCCTATCCGAGCCAAACCGAACCCGATATAACAAAACGTAACATACGTCAACCTAACGTACCGAGAACACTACTCCTGGCGTCCACAGAGGCAAGCAGAGAGTGATAGCGAGATGAGGAACGCAAAAGTCCCTGGGATAGCAGTGTGTAGCACAGAATTCAATGCTATCCCAACGTAACACAAGGTAACCTATCCTAGACAAACGTAATCTACCTCAACCTAACAGAAATCAGCGGTATGCGGTGTATACCACAAATTACAGAGATGTACTCTCCTAACCAGGCCAAACGTAACGTAACCGAACGTAACATAACACAGCCTAATGTTCCGCGATCACTACTGCTGCCCTCACCAGAGCCAAGTAGGTCATACTACAGCACAGTACATCTCAATAGTCCATCGAACGACAGTGTATACCACGTAAGGCAAAGCTATCCATACCCAACCCAGCCTACAATGACCCAGCCAAACTTTGTCTAACTCAAACAAACGCACGGAGACCAATATTGCTGGCCTCCCCAGAGCGAAGCAGAGTGTATTATAGCACACTGGATCGCAGAAATCCACCAGATGGCAGTTTGTACCGCAAAAGTCGTAGGTAACATATCGTAGCCTAGCAAACCGTTCAATGCCAAACGTAATGAAACTCAACCTAACATGTCGCCACCAAAATTGCTGAGCTCCCCAGAGCCATGCAGAACATATTAGAAGGGAGAATGGCGTAGATATCCATAGAATCGCAGCGTAGAGCAGAATAGTTAATGATATCCATACCTAACATAAACAAACGTAACATGGCTTAATGTAGAAAATCTAAACGCAACGTGCCGCAACGACGATTGCTGGCCCCCAAGGGCCGAGCAGATTAGAGTAGAGCAAAGTGGAGAGCAGGAATCCGCCGAATAACTGTGTATAGCACGAGAGTCAAAACTACCCCATCCTAACCACGCCTAATCCTTCATCACCGAACGTAGAGTAACTAAACCTAACGTGACGCGACAACTGTTTCCCGCCTCACCGTAGACAAGCAGGTTATGATAGACCACAGTAGAGCACAGAAGTCAATTGGATATCAGTAACTGGCCTCTCCAGAGCAGAGCAGAATATGCTGGAGCTCAGTAGAGCGCAGAAAGCCACATAACAGCAGTGTATAGCATTGAAGTCAAAGATACATTAACCTAACGTATCCTAACATAACCCAACGAGCGTAACATAAATCAGGCTATCGTGCCACGACCGCTATTGCAGGTCTCTCCAGAGGGGAGAGGAGATTAGTCGAGCAATAAAGAACGCAGAAATCCTGCGAATAGCAGCGTATAGCACAAAAGTCGAGGTCATACTATCATACCCTAGCCAAACTTATCATAACCGAACGTAACCTAACTAATTGTTCCGAGAGCAATATTGCTGGCCTCCCTGAGTCATGCAGGACATATTAGAGGAAAGTAGGGCGCACCAATCCATAGAGTCGCAGTGTAAAGCAGAAAAGTCAAAGATATCCATACCCAACCCAAGCTAACATAACCTAACCTAGCGTAGCCATACTCAAAGTTACTTGCCGCGACCACATTTGCTGGCCTCGCCAGGATGTAGTAGAATATAGTAGAGCAATGTAGAGCGCAGGAATCCACTGAATAGCATTGCATAGCGCAAAAGTCATAGCAATCCTCTCCTAACCTAGCCAAACGTAACATGGCCAAACGTTATCTACCTCATACTAACGTGCCGAGACCGCCATTGCTGGCCTCCGCAGAGGAAACCAGAACGTACTAGAGCACAGTGGAGCGCGCAAACCTACCGAAAAACAGTTTACACCACGAAAGTTGAAGGTACCCTACCCTAACCCAAACAATCGTGCCCTAACCTAACGTAGGCTAACTCAACCTGACGTGACGAGACAACCATTACTGACCTCCACAGAGTAGAGCAGTGTATAGTAGAGCAATATAGAGCGTAGAAATCCACCGAGTAGCGGTGTACAGCACAAAAGTCAAAGCTACCACAACCTTAACTATCCAAACGTAATATAAGCAGATGTAACGTATACCGGGCTGTCGTGCCACGAAAGATATTGCTGGCCTCGCGAGGGCTAAGCAGAGTATAGCAGAGCAATGTAGAACGCTCAAATCGACCGAATAGCAGTGTAGAGCTCAAAAGTCAAAGCCATCCTATCCGAGCCAAACCGAACCCGATATAACAAAACGTAACATACGTCAACCTAACGTACCGAGAACACTACTCCTGGCGTCCACAGAGGCAAGCAGAGTGTGATAGCGAGATGAGGAACGCAAAAGTCCCTGGGATAGCAGTGTGTAGCACAGAATTCAATGCTATCCCAACGTAACACAAGGTAACCTATCCTAGACAAACGTAATCTACCTCAACCTAACAGAAATCAGCGGTATGCGGTGTATACCACAAATTACAGAGATGTACTCTCCTAACCAGGCCAAACGTAACGTAACCGAACGTAACATAACACAGCCTAATGTTCCGCGATCACTACTGCTGCCCTCACCAGAGCCAAGTAGGTCATACTACAGCACAGTACATCTCAATAGTCCATCGAACGACAGTGTATACCACGTAAGGCAAAGCTATCCATACCCAACGCAGCCTACAATGACCCAGCCAAACTTTGTCTAACTCAAACAAACGCACGGAGACCAATATTGCTGGCCTCCCCAGAGCGAAGCAGAGTGTATTATAGCACACTGGATCGCAGAAATCCACCAGATGGCAGTTTGTACCGCAAAAGTCGTAGGTAACATATCGTAGCCTAGCAAACCGTTCAATGCCAAACGTAATGAAACTCAACCTAACATGTCGCCACCAAAATTGCTGAGCTCCCCAGAGCCATGCAGAACATATTAGAAGGGAGAATGGCGTAGATATCCATAGAATCGCAGCGTAGAGCAGAATAGTTAATGATATCCATACCTAACATAAACAAACGTAACATGGCTTAATGTAGAAAATCTAAACGCAACGTGCCGCAACGACGATTGCTGGCCCCCAAGGGCCGAGCAGATTAGAGTAGAGCAAAGTGGAGAGCAGGAATCCGCCGAATAACTGTGTATAGCACGAGAGTCAAAACTACCCCATCCTAACCACGCCTTATCCTTCATCACCGAACGTAGAGTAACTAAACCTAACGTGACGCGACAACTGTTTCCCGCCTCACCGTAGACAAGCAGGTTATGATAGACCACAGTAGAGCACAGAAGTCAATTGGATATCAGTGCTGAGCACATATGTCAAAGCTATCCTAATCTAACCCAAGCAGACCCAACGAAACCAAACTTAACCAATCGCATTCTATCGTGCCGCGACCAGTATTGCTAACCTCCACAGAGCCAAGCCTTTCTTAATAGAGGAGAGTACATCGCAGAAATCCCCCGAAAGGCAGTGCAAAGCTCAAAATGCAAATTTACCCTATCCTAACCTAACCAAAGGGAACATAACTTTGCATAACGTAACACAGATTAACGTGCTGTGACCTGTACAGCTGGCCCCAGCATAGCCAAGCAGAATATACTAGAGCTCAGTGTAGCGCAGGAATGACACAGAATAGCAGTGTTCAGAACAAAAAGCCATGCCCATCCTGACCAATCTTATCCTAACCTAGCCAAAGCGAACGGAAAATAACTCATCCAAACGCGCCACGAACGTTATTGCTGAGGTCCCCAGAGACAAGCGGAATATATTAGAGCGCAGTAGAGCGCAGGTGTCCACCGAATAGCAGTGTATAGCGTCAAAGCTGAAGCTGCCCCTTCCTAACATAGCCCACCGTAACATAACCGAACGTAACATAGCTCAAAGTGTCGAGCCGATACCGCCATTACTATCCTCCCCAATGCAAAGCAGAGCACGCTGGAGCGCAGTAGTGTGCAGAGATCCGCCGTTTAAGAGTACAGTACAAAATTCAAAGCTATCCCGCCCTAACCTAGTAATTCTAACATAATCAAACGTAGTCTAACTCAACCTAACATGACGCGACCACCATCGCCGGCCTCTCTAGGGACATGCACCGCATATTAGAGGAGAGACGGGAGTAAAAGTCAATATAATCGCAGTGTGCGGCAGAAAAGTCGCAGATACCCGAACCCTAAGTTCACCGAATAGCAGCGCATACGGAAGTCAAATCTATCCAAACCTAAACCATACTAACATACCGTAACCGAACGTAACATAACTCAACATAACGGACCGAGGCCACCATTACTGGCCTCCCCATGGTCGAGCAGATTGTAGTAGAGCAACGTAGGGCGTGGAAACCCGCCGAATAGCAGTGTATAGCTCAAAAGTCAAAGCTACCCAAACCTAACCCTAACAAACCGAACATAGCCGAACATTGCCTAACACAAACTAACGTGTAGAGAACGCCATTCCTGCCTTCCACAGAGCCAGGAAGGACATACTAGAGATCAGTAGTGTGCATAAATCCACCAAATTGCGGTGTAGAGCACAAAAGTTAAAGCAATCCTAACTAAACCTATCGTACCCCAACCTAACCGAACGTAAACTGACTAAACATAACGTGCCGAGACTACCCTTTCTGGTCTTCCCAAGCCAAGCTGAAGATATTACAGCACTGTAGAGCGCAGAAGACCTCCTAATAGCAGGCTATACCACAAAAGCTGACGTTATCCCCTGCAAAACCTAACCAATCGTAACATAACCAAACGTAACCAAATTAAACTAAACGCGCTGCGAACACTACTACTGGCCTCCACAGACTCAAGCAGAACGCGTTAGCGGAGAGTAGAACGCCGAAATCCATAGAATCGCAGTGCACAACGAAAGAGTCGACGCTACACATGCCCATCCCATAGCAACAGAACATAGACAAACATTGCCTATCTCAACCTATCGTGCTCGGACCGCCATTGCTGCCATCCCCAGATCCAAGCATGTCATACTAGGGCACATCAGAGCGCAGAGATTCACCGAACTGCAGTGTACAGCACAAAAGTTAAAGCTATCCTAACCAAACTTAGCCTGAACCAACCTAACCGAACGAAACCTGACTCACCATAACGTACTGAGACCACTATTGCTGGCCTTGCCAGGGCCAAGCTGAAAATGTTGGAGCACTGTAGGGCGCAAGGATCAACGTAATAGCAGAATACAGCACTAAAGACAAAGCTATCCCCTCCTAACCTTACCAATCGGAACACAACCAAACGTAACCTAACTCAAACAAACGCGCCGCGCCTACCATTGTTGGCCTCCACAGAGTGAAGCAGAATATACAAGAGCACAGTAGAGCTCAGTAATTCAACGCATTGCAGTGTGTAGCACAAGAGTCAAAAGTATCCTAACACAAGCAATCCTAACCCAATGTACCCTAACTAAACGTAACGTGAAGAGAATATATTTGCTGTATCGCCAGAGCCAATCAGAGCATATTAGAGCAACGTAGAGCGCAGGGAACCATCGAATAGCGGTGTATAGCATAAAAGTCGAAGCCATCCTATCCTAAACTAACCAAAAGTTACATAACAAAACATAGCATAACTCAACATAACGCGACGAGACTACTACTGCTGGGCTCCCCAGAGCAAAGCAGAGCATGTCAGAGTAATGTAGAGCGCAGAAATCTACCGAAAAGCCTTGTACTGCATAAAAGTCAAAGCCGCCCTGACCAAACTTCTACTAACCTAACCTAACCAAACGTAATATAACTCAACATATCGTGACGCGACCGCTATTGATGGGCTCCCCGCGTCCAAGCAGCATATAGTAGAGCACAGTAGAGCGTAGGAATTCACCGAACATCAGTGTGTCCCACGAAAGTCATATCAATTCTGTCCTCACCCAAACAAGCGTAACGTAGCCAAATGTTGCCTGACACAACATAACGTCCCCAGACCACTATTATTTGGCTCGCCGGAGTCGAGAAGAGTATAGTAGAGCAACGTAGGGCGAACAAATCGAACGAATAGGAGTGTAAAGCACAAAAGCCCAAGGTATCGTCTTCTAACATATCCAAACGTAATATAACCAAACGCAAACTAACTTAAACTGACGTGCCGAGGCAACTACTGCTGGCATCTCCAGAGCCAGGCAGAATATACTACAGCACAGTAGAGCGCAGAAAGCCACCATACAGCAGTTTATTGGACAAAAGGCAAAGATATCCTAACCTAGCCTGACCTAGCCTAACATAATGAAACGTAGAATATCTACACATAACGAGCCGAGACCGCCATTGCTGGCCTCCCCGGAGCCAAGCAGAGCATATTAGGTCACAGTAGAACGTAGAAAAACAGCGAATAGCACTGTATGACACAAAAGTCCAAGCCATCCTAGCCAAGCGTGACCTAACCTGAACTAACCGAACGAAATATAGCTCAACCAATCGCGCAGCGACCACCATTTCTGCCCTCCCCAGATTCGAACAGAGTATAGTAGACTACAGTAGAGCTGAAAATTCCACCGAATTACTCTGTATAACACGAGAGACAGTGCTAATCAAACCTAACCCAATCTAGCGTACCCAAAACGAACGTAGCATAACACAACCTAACGCGCCGAGACCGCCATTCCTGGACTCCCCAGAGTAACGCAGAGAACACTACAGAACAGTAGAGTGTAGATATGTAGCGCATTCTAGTCCGTAGCGCAAAAGTAAAAAATATGCTAGCCTAACCTCTCCTAAACTAACCTAACATAACTGAACGTAGCTTAAATAAACGGACCAGTATTGCTGGGCTCCAGGGAGTAAAGCGGACTTTAGTAGAGCAATGTAGAGCGCAGAAATACACCGAATATCAGTGTATAGCACGATAGTCGAAACTATCCGCTCCTTCACTAACCAAACGTAACATGACCATACGCAACGTACCACAGCGTAACGTGCCGAGACCACTTTTTCTGCCCTCAGTATAGCCAAGAAGAATATACTAGAGCTCAGTAGAGCGCAGGAATCCACCCTATACTAGGTTACAGCACAAAAGACATAGCCATTCAAACAAAATTTATCCTTACCTAACCAAAGCAAACGTAACGTAACTCAAACAGTCGTGCTACAAACATTAATGCTGGCCTCCCCAGGGCCATGCAGAACGTATTAGAGCATGGTAGGCAGCAGAAATCCACCGAATTGCAGTCTGGAGCGCAGAAGCTAAATCTATCCAATCCTAACCTAGCCAAACCTAAATTAACCAAACTTAATCTGACTCTGCCTAACGTACCGGGAACACTATTGCTGGCCTCCCCAGAACCATGCAGAACATACTAGAGGAGAGTAGGGCGCAGAAATCCATAGAATCGCAATTTACAGCGGAAAATTCAAAGATATCCAAGCGTAACCCAAACAAACGTTACCTAACCTATCGTAGGCGAACACAACGTAACGTGCCGTGGCCACTATCGCCGGCCTCCACAGGGTCTAGCAGACTAGAGTGGAGCACAGTGAATCGCATCAATCCATCGAATAAATGTGTATATCACGAAAATCATAGCTACACTGACCAAACCATACCTAATCTAACACAATCAGACGTAGAATTACTTAACGTAACAAGCTGATAACTCTATTACAAGCCATCCCAGAGCCAAGCAGAACACGTTTGATAACAGTAGAGGCAGAAGTCTCCAAATAGCAGTGTATAACACAAAAGTCATTGCCATCCTTTCCAAATGTAACCTATCGTAACCAAACCAAACGTAACCTAGTTAAATCTATCGTGCCACGGCCACTATTGCTTGCGTCCCCAGAGTCGTGCAGAGTATAGTAGAGCAATGAAGAGCGCAGAAGTCCATCGAATGGCAGTGTAAAGCGCAAAAGTCAAACATACCCTAACCAAACATATCCTAACCCAGCAAGCCTACCGTAACGTGACTCGAACTATCTTGCCGAGATCATACTTGCTGGTCTCCCCAAAGCCAAGCAGTACATATTAGACCGCAGCAGAACATATTAGAGCACAGCAGAGCGCACACAACCACTGAATAGCAGTGTATAACACAAAAGTTAAAGCCATCCTGACAAACATAAGCTAACCTAACCTGACGAACGCAATGTAACTCACTCTACCGCTCCACGACCGCTATTGCCGGTCTCCCTAGAGCCGTGCGGAGTACAGCAGTGCAATGTTGATCGCTGAAATCCACCGAGCAGCAGCATATAGCCCAAAAGTCAAAGTAATCCTATCCTAGCCTAACCAAGCGTAACATAAGCGGACATAACGTTACCGACCTGACGTGCCATGAAAGGTATAGTTGCCCTCACGAGAGGTAGCGGTGTACAGCAGAGCAACGTAGAAATCTGAAATAGTCTGAATCGAAGTGTATAGCTCAAGACACAAAGACATCCTAACCGAGCCGAACCAAACCTAGCGTAAACAAGTGTAGCATAACTCAATCTATCGTGCCGTGAGCGCTGTACGTGTCGCACATAAAGACAGGCCGAGTGTGATAGCGAAAAGTAGAGCGCAGAGGTCCATATGTCAGCGGTGTGTGGCACAAAAGACAAAAGCATCCTAACGTAACACAGCGTACCTACCAGCCCTTCGCATTTCGGTGCGCCCTAGACTTCTCGGCAACGCAATTGCCAGGAAGCCCCCGCGACGCAACCGCAGCTCCTTCCGGCGCGACGGGAAATCGCACCCGAAAAGATCATGTCCATGCGCGCGAGACGGGTTGATTACAGGCACACACAACACGCATACCACTGCACCGCAACGCACGCATACCCTGCTGACCCCGCGCGACAATTACGCGACGCCGCGCGCCCGGACCACGGTCTCTCGAACAGACGTGCCCCCACACGCCAGCCCGTGGTCACCCTGACATAGGTTACAACGGGAGACCACGCTTAATCGCGTCGATCGTCCACCGAACCTGCCGGAATCGGAACTGGCTGACCCTGTGATTGGGACACACGTCCATTAAATGCTCTCGGAGGCAGGCAACTAGAACGCGCTCGAAGAGATTGCCCGCCTCGTCGAGCAAGCATATCGGCCGGTATGCCTTCGGTGGGTCCGGCGGCTTCCCTGGTTTCGGGATCAGCACGACCCTCGCTCTCTTCCAAACGACGGGAAGCGACCGATCCTGAGGCATCTGTCGAACAGCCGTCGCACACGATCACTCCACGCCTCCAGAGTCAGTGCAAATGCACGTCCTGGGATGCCGTCCAGTCCGGGGGCGGTGCACCGCGCCCTCATCCTAACGACCGCGCGGCCCAACTCCTCGCGCGATACCCCTAGCTCGTCGGACCATCCGACCATTTCCGATCGCACTGCAGTGGGTTGCACCCCCTCCTCCTCCACCACAGGGAATGGGGTGTCGATCACCCGCCGCAGGAGCTCAGAGTCCATACGCACGGTCACGTGGGGCGCCAATGCCCTTAACTTCACAATTACTAATTTATTGAGGCGTCCCCACGGATCGCTTTCGAGCGTCATGAGGAGATCGTCCCATTGCCGAGATTTGTCTCTCCGAATCTCCCTCCGGAGATCGCCCACCGCGGACCGGTACTAGCGATAGAGGCGCGCGATAACCTCGGCGGACACCGCCCGTCGCCGACACCGGGCCCGGGTGTACTGGCGCCGGCCGGGCATGCACAGCTCACAGAGCTGCGCGATTTAGGCCGACCACCAGTGCACTGCACCCCGCGACGGTGGCTCCCTCTCCCGCGGCATGGGCGCGTCATCGCCGCACTTAGCCACTCCGCCCCGAACCCCGCTTCGTCGCTTTCGCTCCCGACGGCGCCATCCGGACAGGCGACGACCTGGTTGGCCGCGGCGAAGAGGTCGCGGTCTAGGCGCCCGAGCGCCCATCGCGGCGCGGTGGCGTGCTTCCCGCTGGGTGGTTCCAGACCTGTACGAGGAGTGACGGCGTGCATCATGGTGATATGGAAGTGGTCGCTAAGCGTTTCCACCACCACCCCCGCCCTCCAGCCTGTGACAAGCCGCACAGCTGCCGGCGATGCGAACTACAAGTCCACGATGGACGTGCCGTTCCACCGGACGCACGTGCTTGCGGAACTCCGGCTGAGCAACCGGAGATCCAACCTCGCGGCCCAATCTTTCAGGGCCTCGCCCCGGACGTTTGTTCGCGGGGAACACCACGCCACGGAGTGGGCGTTGAAGTCCACCAGGACCAGAACCGCACGAGCCATGCGTCCTCTAAGGAAACCTCCAAGCTCGTCCAGGCACCACTCGCGCGATGAGAGGCCGCGGTACACAACTTCCATAGCATAACCAAACGTAACCTAACTAAGACTAACATGCTGAGGCCAATACTGCAGACATCCCCATAGCCAAGCATAATATATTAGAACACTGCATAGCGCAGAAGGCCGCCAAATAGCAATGTATAGCACAAAACTCAAGGATACCCTGACCAAGTCTGTCCTAACCTAACCCAACCGAACGTAGAATAACTGAACCTAACGTGCCGCGACAACACTTGCTGACTTCCTCAGAGGCAAGCGGAATATGACAGAGCACATTAGTGTACAGAAGTCCATAGAATATCAGCTTTGAGCACATATGTCGAAGCTAACCTATCCTAACCTAACCGAACGTAATCTATCTCCACCCAACTTGCCCGGACATCTATTAATGGATACCCAGTAACCTAACTAAGACTAACATGCTGAGGCCAATACTGCAGACATCCCCATAGCCAAGCATAATATATTAGAACACTGCATAGCGCAGAAGGCCGCCAAATAGCAATGTATAGCACAAAACTCAAGGATACCCTGACCAAGTCTGTCCTAACCTAACCCAACCGAACGTAGAATAACTGAACCTAACGTGCCGCGACAACACTTGCTGACTTCCTCAGAGGCAAGCGGAATATGACAGAGCACATTAGAATACAGAAGTCCATAGAATATTAGCTTTGAGCACATATGTCGAAGCTAACCTATCCTAACCTAACCGAACGTAATCTATCTCCACCCAACTTGCCCGGACAACTATTACTGGATACCCCGGAGACACGCAGGACATACCAGAGAACAGCAGAGCGTAAAAAACCACCGAAAATCCGTTTATACCACGAAAGTCGAACCTATTCAAACATAACCAAAACTAACACATTATAACCATACGTAGCCTAGCTCAAACTGTCGCGCCGAGAGAAACATTACTGGAATCGCCAGAGTCGAAAGGAGTACAGTAGGGCAATGTAAAGAGTAGAAATCCACCGAATAGCAGTGCATAGCTCAAAAGCGGAAGCTGCCCAGTCCTAACCAAACCAATTTTAACTTTACCGAACGTAGCCTTACAAAGCCTATCGTGCCACGACCACTATTGCTGGCCTCACCAGGTTCTAGCAGAGTATAGTAGAGCACAGTAGAGCGCAGAAAGCCATAAGATGGCAATGTATACCACAAAAGTGGAAGACATCCTTACCAAACCAGATCATACCCAACCGAAACGAACGTAGAACGTCTAAACCTAGCTAGCCGAGGCCTGTATTGCATCGGCAGAGCCAAGCAGGACATATTAGAGCAGAGCAGAGAGCAGAAAACCATGGAATAGAAGGGTGGAGCACGAAAGTCAGAGCCACCCCCACCTAACCTAACCTACACTTACCTAAGTGAACGTAACCTAACTCAAACTGTCGATTCACGACCGCCATTGCTGGTCTCCCCAAAGACGAGTAGAGCTTAGTGTAGCAATGAATATCACAGAAATGCTCCGAATAGTAGTGTACAGTTCAAAAGACAAAGCTATCCTCCCCTAACCTAACGAAACGTAACATAACCATACGCAAAGAAACTCAGTCTAAAGTGCCAGGACAACTACAGCCAGCCTCAGCGTATGCAAGCAGAATATACTAGACTTCGGTAGAGCGCAGGAATGCACAGAATAGCAGTGTATGGCACAAAAGTCAAAGCCACCTCGACCAGACGTATCCCAACCTTATCAAAGCCATGAGAACCTAACTCAACCATGCGTGGCACGAACATTAATGCTGGCCGCCCCAGGGACAAGACGTATATATTTGAGCAACGTAGAGCTCAGAAATCCACCGAGCAGCATTGTATAGTACAAAAGTCAAAGCAACCTCCTCCTACCATAGCCAATCGTAATTTAACCAGGCGTAACCTGGCACAACCTAACTCGCCGCGACCATGATTGCTGGCACCCGCAAATCGAAGCAGGATACATTAGTTTACAGTAGAACGCAGTAATCCATAGAATCGCAGCTTACATCTGAATAGTCTAAGCTACAAAAGCCTTACCCCAACCAACAGGCCCTAACCAAACAAACCCTAACTAAACATAACATTTCGCAATGACTATTGCTGGACTCCATACGGCTAAGCAGAACATTGTAGAGCACAGTAGAGCGTAGAAATCCACCGACTAACAGTGTAAACCACGAAAGTCGAATCTATCCAAGCATAACAAAAACGAACGTAACGCAACCAAACGTAACCTAACTCGACCTAACGGGCCGAGACCAATACCGCTGGCATCCCCATAGCCTAGCCGAAAACCCTAGAGCACAGTAGAGCGCAGAAATTCAACGTATAGACGTGTATACCACAAAAGTCAGAGCTATCCATACCTAACACAAACGAACATAACCTAACCAAACGTAGCCTAACAATAGCTAACCTGCCGAAACCGCTATTACTGTCGTCCCCAAATTCGAGCAGAGTACAGTAGAGCAATATATAGCGTGGATATCCTCCAAATAGCAGATAACAACACAAAAGTCAAAGCTACCTTCAGCTACACTATCCGGTCGTAACACCACCAAACGCAGCCTAACAAAGCCTTTCGTGCCTTGACCTGTATTGCTGGCATCCCCAGAGTCGAGCAGAGTATTGTACAGTAGAATAGGGTACAGAAAGCCACCAAGTAGCAATATATAGCACAAAAGTCGAGGATACCAGTACCTAACCAGGTCTAACCTATCGTAACCAAGCGTAGAATGACTGAACAATGCCTGCCGCGGCCACTATTGCTGGCTTCCGCAGAGCCAAGCAGAACATGCTAGAGCACAGTGGATCGTAGAAATCCACCGCGTAGCAGTGTGCATCACAAAAGTCAAAGCCATCCTTACCACACTTAACCAAACCTAACCAAATAAATCGTAACCTAACTCAACCAAACGCGCCGCGACCACTACTGCTGGCCTCCCCAGAGCGAAGCAGAACATATTGCGGCACAGTAGAGACTAGAAGTCAACCGCATTGCTGTGTACACCAAAGAAGTCAAAGCCATACGAACCTAACCCTAATTAACATAACCCAATCAAACGTAGCATATAACAACCTAATATGTCGAGACCAGTATTGCTGGCCACCCCAGGGTGAAGCAAGGCATATTAGAGTAGAGTGGCGAACAGTAAACCACCGAATAGCAGTGTATAGCACAAAAGTCAAAGCTTTCGTGTCCTAACCGAACCAAACGTAGCACAATCAAACGTATTCCTAATCAACATATCGTGATGAGACTGCCATTGCTAGCCTCTCCAGAACCAAGCAGAGCATATTAGAGCAACGTAGAGCGCTGGAAACCAACGAACGGCAGTGTAGAGCATAAAAGTCAACGCTATCCTATCCTAACCTAACCAAACGTGACATAACCGAACGCAATATAACTCCACCAAACGTGCGGAGACCAACACTGCTGCCCTCCCCAGGTACAAGCAGAACATACTAGAGAATAGTAGAGTGCAGGAATCCACCGAATTGTGGAGCATATCACAAAAGTAGAAGCGATTTTATCCAAACTTGGATTAACGTGATCTAGTCAAACGCAACCTAACCCAACCTATGATGCCGCGGCCACGATTTCTTCACTGCCCAGGGCTAAGCAGAGCATATTAGGTCTCAGTAGAGCGGAGAAATCCACTGCATATCGGTGTACGGCGCAAAAGTCAATGTCATCTAACCTAACCGCATGTAACATTACCTAGCCAAACGTGCCAAGACCGCTATTTGTGGCCTCCCCAGAGAAGAGCAGATGCTAGTAGTGCAGTGCAAGGCGCAGATAACGACCGAGTGGCAGCCTAAAGCACAAAGGCAAAGCCATACCAACCAAACGTAATCAAACCTGATCTAACCAAACGGAACATAACACAAACAAATGTGCCAGGACCACCAATGCTGGCCACCAGACAGACAAGCAGAGGCTAGTAGAGCAATGCAGGGCGCAGATATCGACCGAGTGGCATTGTACAGCACAGAAGTCATTGCTAACTTAACCAAACCTAACCTAACCTAGCCGGGCATATCGTAACCTATCTGAAACGAACGTGCCGAGACCACTATTGCTTGGCTCTCCAGAGCCGAGCAGAATGAACTGCAGCAAAGTGGAGCGCAGTAGTCCACCGCGTAGCTGTGCACCGTACAAAGATGGGAGATACCCTGGCATAACCTGACCTAACTTAACCTGAACGAACACAGATTAGCTCAACATATGGTGTCCTGACAACTATTGCTGGTCTCACCAAAGACAAGCAGAGAATACTAGAGTAATGTAGAGCGCAGAAATCCATAGAATGGCTGTGTACATCACAAAAGACGAAGCTAACATATCCTAACCAAACCGAACGTTATATAATAATAAGCAAGTTGTTTCTACATAACGTGCCGAGACCACTACAGCTAGCCTGCCCCAGATTCGAGCAGATTAAAGCAGAGCAATGTTGAACTCCAAATCCGCCGAATAGCAGTGTATACCACGAAATCCAAAGCTACGCAGACCTAACCTAAGCTAACATAGCCCAACCAAACGTAGCCTATCTCAACCTGACGTGCCGAAACCGATACTGCTGGCAGACACAGGGCCAATCAGACCATGTTCGAGCACAGTTGAGCGCAGAAACCCATGAATAGCTGTGCATATCACGGAAGTAAAAGCAATCCTGGCCAATCATCGCCCAAACTACCCAAACATGACGTAACTTATCTCATCACAACGTGCAGAGGCCACTGTAGCTGGCTTTCCCAGTGACAACCTGTGCACACTAGAGCGCTGCAGTGCGCAGAAACCTACCGAATAGCAGTGTATAGCACAATAGCCAAAGCCACCACCTCCTGTCCAAGCCAGAGAATATCCTAGCCTAGAATGTCAGCGTATCCCACGAAAGTCAAATCCATCCAAACCTGACCAAACCAAGCGTATCGTAGCCAAGCAAAGCCTACCTCAGCCTATCCTGCCGAGGCCACCATTACTGGCCTCCATTGAGTCGAGCAGAGCATAGCAGACAATTGTAGGGCGCTGAGATCGACCGAATAGCCGTGTACAGCTTAAAAGTCAGCGCAATCCCAACCAAAAATACCCAAACCTAACCTAAACAGACGAAATATAACTCAATCTAACGTGCCGAGACCACTATACAGGCGTCCCCAGACACAAGCAGAGTAGAATATCGCACAGTGGAGCGCAGAAGTACATAGAATAGCAGTGTGTAGCACAAAAGTCACAGCTACCCTCTCCTAAACTAGCCAAACGTGGCATAACCAAACGTAGCCGAACTCAGCCTAACGTCACGAGACCACTATTAAAGGCCTCCCCAGAGTCGACCAGAGTATAGTAGAGCAACGGAGACCTTCGGAATCCTCCGAATTGGAGTGCATAGCACAGAAGTCGAAGCTAACATATCCTAAACAATTCAAACGTTATATAAGCAAACGCAACATATCCTGACAAAACGTGCCGAGGCCACTATTACCGCAATCCCCGGAGCAAAGCAGAACATATTGGAGCATGGTAGAGCGTAGAAGTCGGGCGCATTGCAGTGTGTATCGCAAAAGTCAGAGATATCCTGACCAAACACATCCTAACCTAACCTAACGAAACCTAACGTAACACAACCAAACGAGCCGCGACCACTGTCGCTGGCGTCCCCAGAAACAATAAGAATATTATAGACCACAGTAAAACACAGAAGTCCGTATAAGAACAGTGTTGACCCCATAAGTCAAGGCAATCCTTACCTAATCGAACGTAATATAACATAGACAAACGCAATAAAGCTCGACCTAATGTGCTGCGACGGATATTGCTAGCCTTCCTAGAGCCGAGCAGAATATACTAGAACACAGCAGAGCGCAGTAATCCACCGCACCGCAGTGTACAGCACAAAAGTGGAAGATATCCTGTCCTAACCTGTCCTAACCAAACATAACCGGACGCGGAGTAACTAAACATAACGTGCCCCGACCACTCTTGCTATCCCCCCATCGCCAAGCCGAATGTACTGACGGAGCCAAGAGCGCAGATGTCCATAGGATGGCAATGTACAGCACAAAAGTGAAAGCCATCCTATCCAAAATTAACCTAGCACGACATAAACCAAATGTAACATGACACAACTAAACGTGATACGACCAATATTGCTGGCCTCCCCAGAGACGAGCAGCGTACAGTTGAACAATGTTGAGCGCAGACATCCACCGAACAGCCGTGTACAGCATAAAAATCAAACCTACTCTCTCCTAACTGAAAGAAACGTGACATAACATAACGTAACATAACTCAAACTAACGTGCCGAGACCGCAATTGCTGCCTTCCACAGAGACAAGCAGAACATACTAGAGCACAGTTGACCGCAGAAATCCACCGAATTGCAGTGCATAGCACAAAAGTCGTACAAATCATGACAAAGCTTATCGTAACCTAGCCAAAGAGAACGGAATATAATATAACCGTACGTGCTACAAACGTTATTGCTCGCGTCCCCAGAGACAAGCAGAATATATTAGAGCACAGTAGAGCCTGTATGTCCACCGAAGAGCAGTGTATAACGACAGAACTAAAGCTGTTCCTTCCTAACATAGCCAACCGTGACATAGCCAAACGTAACATAACTCATACTAGCGTGCCGAGACCACCATTGCTGGCGTGCCCATAGTCGAGCAGAGTATGGTACAGCAACATAGGGCGCAGATATCCATCAGATAGCTGTGTATAGCACAAAGGTCAGTGCTATCCCATCCTACCCTGATAAAGCACAACATAAACAAACGCAACCTAACTCAGACTTCAATGCCGGGGCCAACACAGCTGGCCTTCCCATAGCCATGTGGAATAAACTAGAGCACAGCAGAGCGCAGAGATCCGCCGCATTGCAGTTTATAGCACCAAAGACAAAGATTTAAATGCATAACCTAATCAAACGTATCATAAACGAACGTAACATAACTCAACCTAACGTGCTTACACCACTATATCTGACCACCCCTTCGTCTAGCAGAACATATTAGAGGAGAGTAGAGAGCAGAAATCCACCAAACATCAGTGTGTAGCACAAAACTCAAAGTCACCTTGACCAAACCAGGCATGGCCTAAAATAACCAAACGTAGTACAACTGAACCTATCCTGCCGGGACCACAATCGTTGGCCTCCATACAGCCTAACAGATCATTCTTGAGCACAGTAGGGTGCAGAAATCCACTGAATCGCTGTGTATAGCACAAAAGTCAAAGCCATCCTACCCTAACCTATCCAAGCATAGCACAATCGAACGTAGCATAACCCAATCTAGCGTGCCTAGACCACTATTGCACACGTACCCACGGCAAAGCAGAGCATATTAGTTCACAGTAGGACTCTGAAATCTAACGAGTAGCAGCTTATAACTCGAAAGTCAAAGCTAACCCAGGGAGAGACCTAACCCAGACTAACGTTGCCTGACGAAACGTAGCCTCGCCAAACCTAACGTGTCGAGACCGCTAGTGTTGGCATCCCCAGAGCAGCGCAGAGCATATTAAATCACTGTATGTCGCAGAAATCGACCGAATAGCGGTGTAGAGCACAAGAGTCAAAAATATCCGATACTAGCCAGGCCAAAACTTAACTACCCAAACGGAACATGACTCAACCTTACCTGCCGCGACCACTATTCCTGGCGTCCCGGCAAACAAGAAGATGGTCTAAGGGCACATTAGTGCGCAGTAGTCCATACAGTAGCTGTGCGCGGCCCAGAGATCAGAAGTACCCTAACCTAACCAATCGAAACGCTACCAAACGTGACCAAACTAAGCCTATCATGCCGCCACCGCTATTGCTGCCCTCGCCACATAGCGTACTGCGACCGCAAATGCTGGCCTGCCCAGGGCCAAGAAGGTGGTAGTAGATCACCGTAGAGCGCCGATATCCACCGAATGACCGTGTGCAACACGAACGACAAAGCCACTCTGACCGAACTTTGCATAACATAGATTGACCGAACGTAACTGAAATGAACCTAACCTGCCGAGACATTTATTGCTGGCCTCCGCGGAGCCGAGCAGAAAATATTTGGGTAGGGTAGGGCTCAGAAATTGATAGAATCGCAGGGTATAACAGAAGAGTCAGAGCCACCCTAACCTAACCCAAACTAACATAACCATGCGAAACGTAACCTAACAAGGCATAACGTGCCGCGACCACTATTGCTGGACACCCCAGGGCCAAGTAGAATATACTGGAGCACAGTAGAGCGCAGAGATCCACCGAAAAGCGGTGTACAGCACGAAAGTGGTATCCTGCCTTTACTTAAGCGTAAGCTGTCTTTACTTAACCTGACGCGACGACACTTGCTGGCCTCTGCAGAGTCGAGCAGAATACAGTAGAGGAGAGTAGCGCGCACGAATCCATAGAATCGCAGTGGATAGCAGATTGGTCAAAGTTATCCTAACCTAACACGGACCATGGTTACCAAACGAAGCGTATCATAAGTCCACATAACGTTCGCGACCACTATTGCTGGCCTCGCCATGGCCAAGTAGAATACAGTAGAGCACAGCAGGGCGCAGAAGTCCGACGGACACCACTCTACAGTATGGAAGTCAGAGCTACCCTTACCGAAACTAACGTAACATAACGTAGCAGAACGTAACTTATGTAAACCTAACGTGCCTAGACCGCTATTGTTGGTATCCCCAGAGCAAAGCGGTGCACATTTGAGCAATGTATTGCGCAGAAATCGAACGAATACAGTGTATATCACAAAAGCCGAAGCTATACTATTGTATCCTTTCCAAATGTAATATAACCAAACGCAACATAACCTAGCCTAACGTGACGATACCACTATTGCTGGCCTCCCCGGAATAAAGCAGGGCATATTAAATCACGGCAGGGCGCAGAAATCCAACGAATAAAGGGTATAGCACGAAAGTTATATCCGTCCTTGCCAAACATGTGCGAACGTAAGAATGCCAATCGTACCCTAAATCAGCCTAACGTGCCTAGACAACTATTGCTGACCTCCACAGAGCCAAACAGATTACACTGAAGCACAGTAGAGCTCAGAAGTTCGCCGCATTGCAGGGTAAATCACAGAGGTCGAAGATATTCAAACCTAGCATGACCTAACCTAACAAAGCTGAACGTAGAATAACTCGCCACAACGTGCCAATAACGCTACTGCTCGCCTTCTCAGAGCCAAGCAGAATGAACCAGAGCACATCAGGCAGCAGAAGTCCGCCAAATAGCTGCGTACAGCACAAATGTTTAGGAACTCCTAACCTAACTTTACCTAACATAACCAGTCCAAGCGTAGCCTAACCGAGCATGAGGTGCCGAAACCACAATTTCTGGCCATGGCAGAGGCAAGCTGAACACGTTTGAGCAGATTACAGTGCAGGAATCCACCGAATATCAATGTATAACACAAAACGCATTACCACCCTTTTAACCTAACCAATCGTAACATAGTAAATCGCAACATATCTCAACCTCACTCGACGGGGCACCTATTGCTGGCTACACCAGAGACAAGCAGATCATCTCAGTGGACAGTAGAGCGCTGAAATCCACCGAATGGCATTGTACATTACAAAGGTCAGAGCTGTCACCTCCTAACCTGGCCTACCTTGTCTTAACCAAGCGTAACCTAGCACAACCTAACGTGCCGCAACCACGATTGCTGCCCTCCGCAGAGCCAAGCATAACATATATGTGGACAGTAGGACGCAGAAGTACATAGAATTGCGGTGTTTGTCAGAAAAGTCCGAGCTAACCAAACATAACACAAACAAGCAGAACATAGCCAAACGTAGCCTAACTCAACGTAACGTGCCCCTACCACTATTGCTAGTCCCCCGAGGTCCAAGCAGAATATAGTGGTGCACAGTGGAGCGCAGAAATCCACCGAATATCAGTGTACACTACGAAAGTCAGATCTGTCCAAACCTAAATCAAGCTATCGTAACGAATCCGAACGTAGCCTAGCTCAAACTAACGGGCCGAGACCACTATTACTGGCATCCCAAAGTCGAGTAGAATTTATAGGAGCACAGTAGAGCGCAGAAATCCACCGCATTGCAGTGCATAGAAGAAAAGTGTAAGATAATCTAACCAAACCTGACCTAACCTGACCTACCCAAACGTTGTGTAACTAACCGTAGCGTGACGAGGTCAATATTGTTGGCCTACCCTGAGCCAGGCAGAACGTGTTATGACACAGCAGAAAGCTGAAATCCTCCGAAGAGCAGTGTATAGCACAAAAGTCAAGGCTGTCGGATACCAACCTAGCCAAAGGTAACATAATCATACGTAACATTGCTCAAACCAACCCGCCGAGACCACTATTGCTGGCCTCGCCAGAGCCAAGTAGAATATACTAGAGCAGAGTAAAGCGCAGGAATCCGCCGCATTGCACTGTATAGCACAAATTAAAGCCAATCCTATCCAAACATAAATAATCGTAACAAAACCAAACGTAGCCTATCGCAACATAAAGCATTGCGACCTCTGTTTCTGTTCTCCACTGAACCAAGCCGAATATACTGGAGCGCAGTAAAGCGAAGAAGTCAACCGCTTTGCAGTGCGAAGCACAAAAGTGAAAAATACCCTAACCTAGCCAGGCCTAACCTGACCTATACAAACGTTGTGTAACACAACCTAACTCATCGAGATCACGATTGCTGGCCTCTCAGTGCCAAGCAGAAAATTTTAGTACACTGTTGAGAGCTGAAATACGCGGATATCAATGTGTAGCACAAAAGTCTGAACTATCCTATCTTAACCGCACCAAACGTAACATAGCCACATGTAGCATAACTAAAACTAACGTGCCGAGATCACTATTGCTGGCCACGCCAGAATCAAGCGGAATATACTAGGGCACAGTAGAGCGCATACATCCACCGCAATGTAGTTTATAGCACAAAAGTCGAACATTTCCTTAACTAAACTGACCTAACCTAACCTATCCAATCGTTGTGTAACACAACATGACGCAACGATACCAATATTCCTGGAATTCCCATAACCAAGCAGAACATATTAGAGCACACTAGGAGACAGAAATCCACCGAGTAGCAGTGTAAGGCGCAAAATTCGAGGCAGCGGGTCCTAACCTAGCCAAACGTAACATACCCAAACGCAACATAGCTCAACCTAACATGACGAGACCACAATTGCTGACCCCACAGACACAAGCAGAATATATTATAGTACAGTGGAAAGCAGAGATCCACCGCATTGCAGTGTATAGCGCAAAAGCCGAAGTAGCGTATCAGAACCTAGCCAAACGTAACGTCACTCTAACTGACATGATGAGACAACTATTGCCGGCCACCACAGGGACCAGCACAATCTTCTAGAGCAGAGTCGAGCGCAGAAGACATGCGAATTGCAGTGTAGCGCACGATAGTCGAATATAACCGGAACGAGCTACACGAAACATAGCCTAACAAAACGTAACATATCCCAGACTAATCTGCCGAGGCCGCTAATGCTGGCCCCTCCCCAGCGACAAGCAGAAAATGTTTCATCACAGTAGAGCGCAGAAAGCCGCTGACAGGAGTGTATAGCACAGAAGTCAACGCTATCCTCTCCTAACCTCACCAAACGTAACACTACCAAACGTAGCATAACTCACATTAGAGCGCCGAGACCATTATTGCTGGCCTCCTCTGCTCCAAGCAGAGCATACTACGGCACAGCAGAGCGCAGGAGTCCACCGCATTGCCATTTATACAGCAAAAGTCAAACATAACCTGACCTAAGCTCACCTAACCTAACCTTAGCCAAACGTAGTGTAGCACAACGTAAATTGACGAAACCAATGTTGTAGGTCTTCCCATAACCAAGCAGAACAGATTAGAGCACATTGGATCATTGGTTTCCAACGAAAAGCAGTGAATACCACAGAAGTAAAAGTAGCATATCCTAACCTAGCCAGACGTAACGTATCCAATCGTAGCCAATCGCAACATAATATGACCAGACCAGTATTGTTGGTCGCCCAAGAGCCAAGCAGAGAATATTAGAACTCAGTAAGGCGCAGTATGCCGCGGAACGCTGTGTATAGCACAGAAGTCTAATCTATCCCATCCTAACCTCACCAAGCGTGGCACAACACACCCGAACGTGTCGAGACCACTATTGATATCCAGCACAGCGCCAAGCAGAACGTACTAGAGCGCCGTAGATCGCAGATATCCACCGCACTGCAGTGCAAGGCACAATAGTAAAACATACCCTAACCTAACCTGACCTAACCTGACATACGCAAACGTTGTGTAACTAACCATAGCGTGACGCGGCAAATATTGTTGACATACACGGAACCAGGCAGAACGTGTTATGACACAGTAGAAAGCTGAAATCCTCCGATGAGTAGTGTATAGCACAGAAGTCAAGGCTGTCGTATACTAACCGAGCCAAAGGAAACATAGTCATACGTAACTTTACCCAACCCAACCAGCCGAGACCACTATTGCTGACCTCGCCAGAGCCGAGCAGAATATACCAGAGCAGAGTAGGGCGCAGCAATCCGCGGCAATGCACTGTACAGCACAAAGCCAAGACCGAACATATCCTAACGTTAATAATCGTAACAATACCAAACGTAGCCTATATCAACATAAAGCACTGCGACCTCTATTTCTGTTCTCCCCAGAACCAAGCAGAATATACTGGAGCACAGTAAAGCGCAGAAGTCAACCGCCTTCCAGTGCAAAGCACAAAAGCGAAAGATACCCTAACCTAGCCAGGCCTAACCTGACTTAACAAGCGTTGTGTAACTCAACCTAAGGCGCCGACATCACGATTGCTGGCCTCCACAGATACAATCAGAATACAGCAGAGTACAGTACACCTCAGAAGTGCGCTGCACTACAGTCTAAAGCACAAATGACAAACATACACTAACACAACCTGGCCTAACCCAACCTAACACTGCGTAGCCTAAAAAAAACATAACGCGCTGATACCACTATTGTTTTCTTTCCCAGAATCGGGCTCATTATATTAGAGCACACTAGAGTGCAGGAGTCCGCTGAACGGCGGTGCATAGCACAAAGGTTGCAGTTAGCTTCTGCTAAACTAACCGATTGTAACCTAACCGAACGTAACAAAACCCAACCTAACGTGCCGAAACCACTACTGCTGGCCTCCCCATCACCAAGCAAAACGAACTAGAGGAGAGTGGAGCGTAGTAGTCAATAGGATGGCAGTGTATAGCAGAAAGGTCAAAGTTATCCGCACCTAACCCATGAGAACCTACCCAAACGTAGCCTAATACAAGCTAAGTTGCCAAGACCACTATCACTCTCCTCCACAGAAGAGAGTAGGGTATAGCAGAGCTATGTAGAGCCTGTAAACCTCCGAATAGCAGTGTATTATGCAGAAGTCACAGTTTCGCAATCCTAACCTTACAAAACGAAACAAAGCCAGACGAACATCGCACAGCATAACGCGCCCCCACCACCATAGCTG
This sequence comes from Eufriesea mexicana, assembly GCF_001483705.2. NCBI lineage: Eukaryota > Metazoa > Arthropoda > Insecta > Hymenoptera > Apidae > Eufriesea > Eufriesea mexicana. The sequence continues at coordinate 54,016 of NW_016909833.1, forward strand.
ACCTCCCGAGCGTCGAGCAGGCTATAGTAGAGCAATTTGGAGGGCAGAAATCCACCGACTAGCAGTGTATAGCGCAAAAGACAAAGCTACCATCTCCTAACATAACAAAACTTATCATGACCATACACAACCAAACGCAGCCTAACGTGCCGCGGCCACATCTTCTGGCCCCCACATCTCCAAACAGAGGATATTAGATCACAACAACGCGCCGAATTCCACTGAGTAGCAGTATATAGCACAAAAGTCAAAGCCATCCTAACGAAGCCATGCCAAACCCAACCTTACCAAACGTAGAATAGCTAAACCTAACGAGCCGGGACCTCTATTGCTGGCATTTACAGAGCCCATCAGAACCTATTACTGCAGAGTAGAGGACTGAAATCCACCGAAGTGCCGTGTATAGCACGAAAGCAAGTGGCATCCCAGACAGAAGTAACCTAACCTCACATGACCAAGCGAAGCCCAACTCATCCTATCGAGCCACGACCGCAATTACTTGCCTCCTGTGGACGAGTAGAGAATAGTGGAGCTATGTAGTGCGCAAACATCCACCGAATAGCAGTGTATAGCTCAAGAGTCGAAGCTATGCACTCGTGACCTAACCAAACGTAGCATTGCCATACGCAACGTAACTCAGACTAACGTGCCGAGGCCACTACAGCTGGCCTCCGCGTAGCCAAGCAGAATATACTAGAGCTACGTAGAGCGCTGGTACGCACAGAATATCAGTGTATAGCATAAAAGCCAAAGACTTCCTTACCAAACCTTACCTAACATAACCTAACCATGCGATAATAACCCATGCTGTCGTGCACGACAGCCATTGCTGGCCCCCAGAGTCGAGTAGAGTACTGGGGAGCAACGGGGAGCGCAGGAAACCACCGAATAGCATCGTACACCATAATAGTCAGAGATACCTAAACGAAACCAGACCAAATCTGACACAACCAAACGTAAGCTATCTAAACCTATGAAGCTGCGACCTCTACTTCTGGCCACTCCGGAGCCAAGCAGAATATACTATAGCACAGTAGAGCGCAGAAGTTCACCGAATATCCGTGTACAGCGCAAAAGTCAAAGTCATCCTAACCGAACATAACCTAACCTAACCTAACCGAACGTTACCTGACTCAACTTTTCGTGGCACGGCAGCAATTGTTGGCATCCCCGAAGCCGTGTAGATCATAGTAGAGCAACGAGGATCGCAGGAATCTACCGAATAGGAGTGCATGGCGCAATAGTCAAAGTTACCCTATTCTAACCTAGCCAAACTTAACAAGGCCGAACGTAACTGAAAACAACCGAGCGTGCCTAGGCCACTATTGCCGGCTTCCCCATCGACAATCAGCACATATTAGAGGAGATTGAGGGCCGAAGTCAATAGAATGGCAGTGCATAGCGGAAAGGTGAACGCTGTCCAAGCCTAACAAATGCTAGAGTAACATAGCCAACGTAACCTGAGACAATTTAACGTGCCGCAGTCACAATTTCTGGTCTCCCCACAGCAAAGCTGGGCATATTAGAGCACAGCAGAGCGGAGATATCCACCGAGCAGCAGTGTATAGCGCAAAAGTCATGGCTACCCTGTCCTATCAAAACGAACCGCAGAATTGCCAAACGTGACGAAACTCTACTTGACGTGCCGCCACCACTATTGCTGACCACCCCACAGCCCAGAAGAGCATAGTAGAGGGGATTGGAGCGCAGAAATCTATACAATCGCTGTGTACAGCTGAAAAGTCAAAGCTATCCAATCCTAAGCCGTGCTAACATAACATAACCAAACGTACCCTACCTCATCCCAACGTGCCGAGAGCATTATTGCTTACCTCCCCAGAGCCAGCAGAATATATGACAGTACAGTGGAACGCAGAAATCCACCGCCCAACACTCTATGCCACGTCAGCCAAAGCTATCCATACCAAACCCAGACTAACATAACGTAAACGAACGTAGCGTAACTCAAACTAACGTGCCGAGACCACTATTACTGGCTTCACGCGTGCCAAGTAGAGTATCGGATAGCAACGTAGGACACTGAAGCGGTTAGAATAGCAGTTTATTGGACAAAAGTCAAAGCTATCTCAACCAAACCTAACCTAATCTAGCCTAACCGAACGTACCATATCTCAACCTAACTTGCCGCGACCTATGTTCCTGGTGTACCCAGACGTAAGGAGGGTGCTGTAGAGCACAGTACAGCGCAGGAGATGTTATAATCGCTGTGTAACGCAGAAAAATCAAAGCCATCCGAACCTTACCCATGCTAACATAAACTAACCAAACACAACCAAACACAACCAAACGTGCCGCCACCAGTATTTCTAGCCTGCACAGAGATAAGCAGGATACACTAGATGAGAGTGGGGCGCGGAAATCCATAGAATCGCAGTGAACAGAGGAAAAGGAAAAGATATCCAATCCTACCACAAGCTAACTTAACCAGCCGCGACCACTATTGCCGGCCTCCACATGGTCTAGCAGATTCGAGAAGTGCTCTGCGGAGGGCAGGAATCCACCGAATTTCTGTGTATAGCACGAAGGACAAAGCTACCCTAACCAAACGTACCCTAACCCAACCTAACCAACCGTAACCAACCTCAACTTAACTTGCCACGACCACAATTCCTCGCATCCCGTAAGTCGATCAGAGTATAATAGAGCAATGTAGAGGGCAGATATCCATCGAATATACGTGTAAAACGCAAAAGTCAGAGACATCCTTACCACACGTAACCTAATCTAACCTAACCATACGTAAGCTATCCCAACCAAACCTGCGACGACCACTATTGCTCGCATCGCCAGAGATGAGTAGAGCATAGCAGAGCAACGAAGTGCGCAGAAATCCAGTGAATACAAGCGTATAGCACAAAAGTCAAGGTCATCCTAACCAAACCAGGTCCAACCCGAGCTAACCAAACGTAGATCATCTAAACCTAACGGGCCGAGACCTCTATTGCTGGCATCGACAGAGCCAAGCAGAACATATTACAGCGAAGTTGAGGGCAGAAATCCACCGAGTTGCAGTGTATAACACAGAAGTCATGGGCATCCTAAGCAAACCTAACCCAACCTTACTTAAACGAAAGTAACCTAACTAAACCTATCGAGACACGACCGCCATTGCTGGCCTCCACAGAGTCGAGTAGAGTGCAGTACAGCAACGAAGAGCGCTGAAATCCACCGAATAGCAGTGTATAGCATGTAAGTCAATGCTACCGTATCCCAATGTATACAACCGTAACACAAACAAACGTAACATATCTAAACCTAACGTACTGCGACCATTATTGCTGGCAACCCTATAGCCTAGCAGGCCGTATTTGGAGGCAGTAGAGCGCCGAAATCCATAGCATCGCAGTGTACAGCACAAGAGTCTTTGCTATACAAATCTAACACCGGTAAACATAACCTGACCAAACGTAGTTTAGCTCAACATAACGTGTCGCGACCATTGCTTCCGGGCGCCGCTGTGCGAAGTAGAAAATGGTAGAGCACAGTAGATCACTGAAACACAACGCACAGCTGGGTACGGCACGTAAGTCACAGCTAACCTAACCGAACTTAACCTCACATAGCCAGTCCAAACGCAGTGTAGCTCAACGTAGCGCGACGAAACCGATATTTCCGGCCTCCGCATAGCCATGCAGAATATGATAGGTCGCAGTGGAAAGCAGAAAGCCACCGAATATCAGCGTATTTCATAAAAGTTAAAGCTACCCTCTCCTAACCGAACCAATCGTAACATGCCCAAACGTAACATAACTTGCTGCGACCGCTATTGCTCTCCTCCCCAGGGACGTGCGGGGTACAGAAGAGCACAATAGAGCGCAGAAATCCACCGAATAGCTGTCTATGCCAAGGAAGTCAAAGCTAGGCCCTTTTAGACTTATCAATCGTAACGAAACCAAACCTAACATGACTCAGCCTAACTTGATGCAAACACTATTGCTGGCCTTCCCAGAGTAGAGCAGAGTATAGTAGAGCAATGTAGAGTGTAGAAATCTATCGAATGGAGGTGCATAGCACAAAAGTCGAAGCTACCCTCTTTTAGCAAATCCAAATGTAGTAAGACCAAATGTAACTTGAGCTAACATGAAGTTCCGAGGCCACTATTACTAGAATCCCCAGCGCCAAGCAGAACACGCGAGAACACAGTAGAGCGCAGGAAGTCACCATATAGCAGCGAAGACCACATACGTCAAAGGTACTTTAACCCCACTTGACCTAACCTCTCCTAACCAAACGTAGCGTAACACAAAGTAGCGTGCCGATACCACCATTGCTGTCCTCCCCAGATGCAGGCAGAGCGAATTAGAGCACTGACGGGCGCAGAAATCCGCCGAATATCAGTGTATAGCGCAAAAGTCAAAGCCATCATCTCCTACCATAACCGAACGTAACATAATCAACCGTAGCATATCTCAACCAAATGTGAGGAGACCACTGTTACTGGACACCCTAGATTCGAGCAGAATATGGTAGGGAAATGTAGAGCGTAGGAATCCACCGAATATCAGGGTGTAGCACAAATGTCAAAGACAACCTGACCAAACTTAGCCTAACCTATCCTAGCCGAACGTAGCATAACGAAACCTAACGTGCCGCGACCACTACTCCTGGCATTAACAAACAAAGGCACAGTGTGATAGAGCACAGTAGAGCGCTGAGGTTGAAACAAGAGCAGTGTATAGCACAAAAGTTATAGCCATCTGAGCCTAACACAACGAAACCCTACAAAGCCAAACGTAACTTAACTCAGCATGACGGGCCACGGCCACAATTGCTGGCCTCCCCAGAGTGAAGCAGGACATATTAGAGGAAATTAGGGCGCAGAAATCCATAGCATCGCACCGTACAGCAGAAAAGTCAAGGATATCTTCATCTTATCAAAACTAGCCTAACCAAACATAACGTAACCTAGCTTAACCAAACGTAACCGAACTCAAACCGACGTGGCGCGAACGCTATTGCTCGTATCATCAGATTCGAGCAGAGTACTGTAGAGCAATGTAGAGCGCAGAAATTCACCGAATAGCAGTGTACAGCACAAAAGTCGTAGTGACGTTTGCATAACCTGACCTAACATAACCAAGCCAACCGTAGCCTATCTGAACATATGTGCCGCGACCACCATTGTTGTCCTCCCCATGTCCAAGCAGAATATAGCAGAGCTGAGTGCAGCGCAGAAATCCACCAAACAACATTGTACAGCACGAAAGTCGAGGCTACACTTTCCGAAGTTTACCCCACTTATCATAACGAAACGCAGCCTAACTAAACCTAGCGTGCCAAGACCAATGCTGCTGGCATTCTCAGGGCCAAGCAGAATATAGTAGAGCAGAGTAGAGCGCTGGAAACCTACGAATAGAAACGTTTTGCACGAAAGTCGAAGATAACATTCCGAGCTTAACAAATCCTAGTCTAACCAACCGTAACGTAGCTCAACCTAATGTGCAACGACCACTATTGCTCGCCACTCCAGATTCGAGCAGAGTATTGTAGAGATATGTTCGGGGCATAAACACATCGAATTGCAGTGTATAGCACAATAGACGAAGGTATCCTAACCAGACCTTCCTAACCTGACCCAACGAAACGTAGCCTAACAGAAGTTAACACGACGATAACACTATTGCTGGCTTCCCATAAGCATAGCAGGAAATATTAAAACACAGCAGAGCGCAGAATTCCGCGGAAAGCTGTGCATAGCACAAGCGTCTAATCTATCCTGTCCTAACCTCACCAAACGAAACAAAACCGAACGTAGCATAACTCACATTCACGTGTCGAGACCACTATTGCTGGCCATCCCTGCGACAAGCAGAACGTACTACGGCACAGCAGAGCTCAGAAGTCTACCGCATTGCAGTGTATACCGCAAGAGTCACACATACCCTGACCTAAGTTCACCTATCCTAACCCACACAAAGGTTGTGCAGCATAACATGACGTGACGAGTCCAATATTGAAGGCCTTCCCAGAGCAAAGCAGAACATATTGGAGCACGCTAGATAGCAGGAATCCACCGAATAGCAGTGTAAAGCACAACAATCGTAGCTATCGGATCCTAACCAAAGTTAACATAACCAAACCAAGCGTAGGCTAGATCAACGTAACGTGCCGTGACCACTACTGCTGGCCATCCCAGAGTCTAGCAGAATATAGAGCACAGTAGAGCGCAGAAATCCGCCGCATTGCAGTGTACAGCATAAAAG
>NW_016909833.1:61217-62063 GCF_001483705.2 Eufriesea mexicana
ACCAAACTTAGCCTAACCTAGCGAAACCTACCGTGACCTATCTTAAACTTACGTGCCACGACCGCCATTGCTCGCCTCCACAGGGTCGAATCGAGTATAGTAGAGCAACGTAGGGCGCGGAAATACAACGGATAGACGTGTATTCTGCAAAAGTCGCAGTAGCGCATCCTCACCCAGCCAAACGTAAAATATCCAAACGTATCAGAAATTCATCAAGTTTAACGAGACCACAATTGCTGGCCTCCACAGATACATGCAGAATGTACTAGGGCACAGTATAGCGCAGGAATCCACTGCATTTCAGTAAAGAGCACAAAAGCCGTAGATATCCTAGCATAACCATGCCCAACTTAGCCTAACCCAACGCAGCATAACTCAGAGTAACATGCCGCGAGCACTGCTTCCGGGCTCCCCAGAGCCAAGCAGAACGCAGTAGGGCACAGTAGGTCACAGAGGTGCAACGAACAGCAGTGCATGACACGAAAGCCAAAGCTACCCTAGCCAAACTTAACCAAAGCCTAACCTACCCAAACGTAACCTGACACATGCTAACGAGCCACGAACACTATTGCTCGCCTCATCAGAGTGGAGCAGTGTATAGTAGAGCAACATAGAGCGCAGAAATCCACCGAACAGCAGTGTACTGCCCAAACGTCAAAAAAATCCAGCCCACGCCAACCTAACCTACCCTAACGAGACGAAACACATCTCATACTGTCGTGCCGACACCACCATTACTGGCCACCCTAGAGCCAAGTAGGACAGATTAGAGCACCGTAGATGTTAAGAATCCACCGAAGAGCAGTGCATGGCACAAAAATTTAACTTATTCCTTCCTAACCTTCC
>NW_016909833.1:65644-66649 GCF_001483705.2 Eufriesea mexicana
GAGCGCAGAAATCCATCGCCTAGCAACGTATGGCACAAGAGACGTACATATCCTAACCTAACCATCCTAACCTAAGCAAACTGAACGCAACATTACAAAGCCTAACCTGCGGAGACCACTATTTGTCGCCTCCTCAGGGCCAAGCAGAATGTAGTAGAGCTCATTCGAGCGCAGAATTCCACCGAAATGCAGCGTATAGCAAGAAAGTCAAAGCTATTCTTACCGAACTTATCCCAATCTAAATTAACCAAACGCAAGATAACAGAAGCTACGTGCCGAAACCAATATTGCTGGCATTCCCCGGTCTAAGCATAATATAGTAGGGCGCAGTACAAAGCAGAAATGCACCAAACAGCAGTGCATGTCAGGAAAGTCTAAGTGAACCTAACCTAAAGCGACGAAACGTAACCTATCCCAAGCTAACGCGCGTGTTTAATATCACTGGCCGCCACAGAGCCAAACAAGTAAAATTAGAGCACAGTAGAGCGCAGAAGCTCACCGCCTAGCAGCGTATGGCACAAAAGACTAAGCTGTTCTCTCCTAGCCTGACCAAACGTAACATAAGCAAACCGAACTGATATCAAACTAACGTGTCGGGCGCACTACAGCTGGCCTCCCTTGGGCCAAAGCACAATATACTAGATAACAGTATAGCGCAGACATCCGCCGTTGGCAGTGCATAATACAAAAATCTGAGCTATAGTGTACTAACCTCACCAAACGTAACATGACTGAGCGTAGCCTAACTCTGCCTAACACGACGATACCACAATTGCTGTCATCCACAGAGACAAACAGAGTGTACTAGAGCAAAGTACAGCGCAGAAATCCACCGCATTACACTGTATAGCGCAGAAGTCGAATGTATCCTAATGAAACCAGTCCTAACCTAACCCAAACTGTAGTAGCTTAAATCAACATAGCGTGCGGCGACCACTGCGATCGGCCACCCATGAGCCAAGCAGGATATATTAGAGCACAGCAGACCAGAGGAACCAACCGTAT
>NW_016909834.1:0-1358 GCF_001483705.2 Eufriesea mexicana
ACAATCCATACTAGCACCCATCCATACATCCATCGATCCATACATGTATCCATCCATACATCCGTACATCCATCCATAAATCCATTCAACCACCCATCAATAAATACATCCAACCATAGATGCATCCATGCATAAATTCATACATGCATACATCCGTCCATCCGCACATCCATCCACCCATACATCCATCCAACAGTCCTTCCATCCATCCATACATCCATACATATATACATCCATACATCCACACATCCGCACATCCGTACATCCATACGTTCGTACATCAATACATCCATACATCCATACATCCATACATCCATACATCCATACATCCATACATATATACATACATCCATACACGCATCCATCCATACATCCATACATCCATCCATAAATCCATCCATCCACCCATCAATAAATCCATCCAACCATAGATCCATCCATCCATACATTCATACATCCATACATCCGTCCATCCGCACATCCATGCATCCATACGTCCACCCTTAGATACATTCATCCATCCATACATCCACCAATCCATACGTCCATCGATCCATACATCTATCCATCCATACATCAATCCACCAACCCATCCATCCATCCATACATCCATACATACACCAAAACATCCATCAATCCATCCATACATCCATACACCCGTACATACATAAATGCGTTCACCCATACGTCCTTACATCCATACATCCATCCATCCATACATCTATGCATCCAAACATCCATACATTCATACATCCATACATCCATAAGTCCATCCATCCATACCTCCATCCATCCATACATCCATCAATCCATACTTCCATACATATATACATCCATCCAACCATACATCCATACATACATACATACATAAAACCTAACAGTCATGCGTCCATACACCTTTATAACAATACATTCATCCATCCATATATCCTGCCATCCACTCGGACATCCACCCACACATCGATCCATACATCCACCCATACATCCATAAATCCATGCATACATACAGATATACATCGATACATCCATACATCCGTACATCCATGCATATATATATCCATACATCAATACATCCTTACATCCGTCAATCCGTACCTCAATCCATCCATACATCCATCCATCCATACAATCATTAATCTATTAATACATCCATACATACATCCATCTTCCCATACAACCATCCATCCATACATCCACCCATCCATACATCCATCGAACCATACGTCCATCCATCCATTCAAACACCCGTCCATACATCCATCGATCCGTACGCCTATCCATCCATACATCCATCTATCCATACATCCATCTTCCGATACAACCATCCATCCGTACATCCATCCACTCATACATCCATA
>NW_016909835.1:0-1046 GCF_001483705.2 Eufriesea mexicana
TTAGGTTACGTTCTGTAACGTTATGATTTGATAGGTTAGGAGATTGTAGCTCCAGCTTACCACATACACACTGATGTTCGGCCGCCTTCTGCTCTCTACTGTGCTCTAGTATGTTCAGCTTATCTATGGGAAGGCTGCCTTACTAGCCTTAACACGTGGTGTCGCGATTGTCTACGTTTGGTTCGGTCGAGTTTTGTCAGGTTAGGGTAGTATATCTTTGACATTCCAGCTATCCAATGCATTGCGGCCGAATTCTTCGCTCTACTGTGCTCTAGTACATTCTGCTTGTCTCTGAGCAGCTCAGAAATAGCGGTCTATGCACGTTAGGTTTAGTTAGGTCGCGTTCGATTATGCTATATTTGGTTAGGTTAGGCTAGGGCAGATTCGACTTTTGTACTACACACTCCTGTCAGCGGGATTTCCGCGATCAACTGTGATCTAATGTGCTCTGCTTTGTTCTGGGGTGGTCAGAATTAGTTCCCGCCGCGCGTAGGGCTGGGTTCAGTTACGTTCGCTTGGGTTAGACTTGTTTGGTGTTAGGTTTGGATGTATTTATCTTTTGAGCTGTGCACTGCATTGCGGTGGATTTCTGCCACCTGATGTGCTCTAATATATTCCGCCTGGCTCTGGGGAGGCAAGCAATAGTGGTCTCGGCACGCTATGTTGAGATATGCTACGTTTGGTTGGGTAATGCTATCTCCGGATAGGCTTGGATAGCTTTGACTTTTCCATTATAAACTGCTATTCTATGGTTTCCTGCCCTCTACTCCCCTCTATTATGCTCTGGTTAGCTCTGTCGAGGTCAGCAATACTTGTTGCGGCACGTTCGGCTGCACCAGAGTGCATTTGGTTTGGTCAGGTTTGGTTGCGCTAGGTTTGGATATCCTAGACTTCTGGGCTCAGCACTGCAATCATATGGACTCCTGCACTCCTCTGTGCTGTATCATATTCTGCTTTTCTCTCGGTGCGCCAGCAGCAGTGGTCGCGGCACGTTGTGATTGGCTATGTTGCGTTTGGTTAAGTTGCGTTAGGCTACGTTCCGCCAG
>NW_016909835.1:8836-10209 GCF_001483705.2 Eufriesea mexicana
GGGTGGCTCTGACGTTAGTGCTATACACAGCTATCCAGTGGATTCCTGCGCTCTACTGCTATTTAATATGTTCTCCTTTTCTCTGGGGACGCCAGAAACAGTGTCGTAGGCACATAAGGTTTTGTTATTCGACGTTCGGTTTTGTTCGGTTACGTAAGGTATGGATAGGATGGCACGACTCTTGTGCTGTACACATACTTTCGGAGTATTTTTGCGCTCCAATGTGCTCTAATATATTCTGCTTTGCTCTGGGTATGCCAGCAAATGTTGTTTCGGCAGACTAGGATATGTTAGGTTACGCTTTGTTAGGCTACGGTGGTTTAGTTTTGGACTGGTAGCATTGGCTTTCGACGTTTACACTGTCATTCGGTGGGCCTCTGTGCTCTGCTATGCTTTGCTCGACCATCCTCGAATCTGGGGAGGCCTGAAATGGCGGTCGTGGCAACTTAGGTTGAGTTAGGTTACGTTCTGTAACGTTATGATTTGATAGGTTAGGAGATTGTAGCTCCAGCTTACCACATACACACTGATGTTCGGCCGCCTTCTGCTCTCTACTGTGCTCTAGTATGTTCAGCTTATCTATGGGAAGGCTGCCTTACTAGCCTTAACACGTGGTGTCGCGATTGTCTACGTTTGGTTCGGTCGAGTTTTGTCAGGTTAGGGTAGTATATCTTTGACATTCCAGCTATCCAATGCATTGCGGCCGAATTCTTCGCTCTACTGTGCTCTAGTACATTCTGCTTGTCTCTGAGCAGCTCAGAAATAGCGGTCTATGCACGTTAGGTTTAGTTAGGTCGCGTTCGATTATGCTATATTTGGTTAAGTTAGGCTAGGGCAGATTCGACTTTTGTACTACACACTCCTGTCAGCGGGATTTCCGCGATCAACTGTGATCTAATGTGCTCTGCTTTGCTCTGGGGTGGTCAGAATTAGTTCCCGCCGCGCGTAGGGCTGGGTTCAGTTACGTTCGCTTGGGTTAGACTTGTTTGGTGTTAGGTTTGGATGTATTTAACTTTTGAGCTGTGCACTGCATTGCGGTGGATTTCTGCCACCTGATGTGCTCTAATATATTCCGCCTGGCTCTGGGGAGGCAAGCAATAGTGGTCTCGGCATGCTACGTTGAGATATGCTACGTTTGGTTGCGTAATGCTATCTCCGGATAGGCTTGGATAGCTTTGACTTTTCCATTATAAACTGCTATTCTATGGTTTCCTGCCCTCTACTCCCCTCTATTATGCTCTGGTTAGCTCTGTCGAGGTCAGCAATACTTGTTGCGGCACGTTCGGCTGCACCAGAGTGCATTTGGTTTGGTCAGGTTTGGTTGCGCTAGGTTTGGATATCCTAGACTTCTGGGCTCAGCACTGCAATCATAT
>NW_016909836.1:0-607 GCF_001483705.2 Eufriesea mexicana
ATGTACGTATGGATGTATGGTTGTACGGATGCATGGATGTATGGATGTGTGGGTGGATTAATGTATGTGTGGATGGACGGAAGAACGGTTGTAAGTATGTATGTTTGTATGGATGAATGTATGGATGTATGCATGGATGCATGTATTGTTGTTTGTATGGACGAATGTATGGATGTATGCTCGGATGTATGTATGGACGTTTGTATTTATGTATGTACGAATGTATGTATGGATGTATGTAAGGATGTATGTATGGGAGTGTATATGGATGTATGTATTGATGTATGTATGCATGTATGTATGGATCTGTGTATTGATGCGTATTTGGGTGCATGGATGGATGGATGGATTGGTGGATGGATGTATGGATGGAAGGATGTATGGATAGATGAATGTATGGATGGGTGGATGCTTGGACGGATGGGTGTACGGAAGTATGTATGTATGTATGGATCTATGTCAGGTTGTATGTATTCATGTATGTATGGATGTATGTATGGGAGTATGTATGGGTGTATGTATTGACATGTCGGTTGTATGGATAGATGTATGAACGGATATATGTATGGATGTATGGATGCGTGTATGGAAGTGCGTATGTATGGAT
>NW_016909837.1:0-651 GCF_001483705.2 Eufriesea mexicana
AATCTGACCTTACCAAACGTAACTGAACACAACCTGGCGTGCCGAGACCAATATAGCTGGCCACACCAGAGCCAAGGAGTACATATTAGAGCACAATAGAACGCAGAAATCCACCGAATAGCAGTGTATAGCACAAATGTCATAGCTGCCCTATCATAACCGAGCCGAACGCAACACATCCGAAGGTAACCGAACTAAAACTAACTTGCGGAGGAAAATACTGCTGGCCCCCCATAGCAAAGCAGAACATACTAGAGCAGAGGATAGCCCAGAAATGCGCCGAATAGCGGCGAATAGCACAAGAGTCAAAGATATCCAATCCTTGCCTGAACTAGCATAAACTAAGCAAACGAAGCCTACCTCAACACACCGTGCCGAGACCACTAGTGCTGGCCTCCCCATTGCCAGGCAGAACATATTAGGGCACCGCAGGGCGCAGAAATACACAGAACGGCAGTTTAGATCTCAAAAGGCAAAGCTACCCTATGTTCACCTAGCCAATCAGAAAACAAAGATACGTAACTTTGTTCAAGCTAACGTGTCGCGGCCACTATTGCAGGCCTCACAAGAGAAGAGAAGAATATAATTGAGAGCAGTAGAGAGCGGAGTACCGCCGCATAGCAGTGTATAGCAAAAGAGTCAAAGACATCC
>NW_016909838.1:0-14323 GCF_001483705.2 Eufriesea mexicana
ATCTGCGGTACTCTGCAATATTCTGCTTGGCTGTAGGGAGGCCAGGAACAGTGCTCGGGGCACGTAATTTTCAATTAGGTTATGTTTGGTTAGGTCAGGGTGGGCTGAGATTGGTTAGTATAGCTTCGACTTTCGTGCTATACACTGATATGCGGTGGATTTCTGCGCTCTGCATTGCTTTATTATAACCTGCCGGACTCTGGGAGGCCAGTGATAGTGGCCTCTGCATGTTAGTTTTGTTACGTTTCGTATCGCTGGGAAAGGTAGGGAAGGTTTGGTCAGGATTAATTCGACTTCTGCGCTGTACACTGCTACACGGTTGATTCCTGCGTTCAGCATTGCCCTACTATACTCTGCTCGAACCTGAGGAGGCAAGAATTCGTGGTTCAGGCCAGGAAGTTTGAGTTGGGTTACGTTTGGTACTGTGAGGTTAGCTTAAGTTTGATTACGATAGCTCTGACCTTCGTGCTATACACCGTTATAGGTTGGATGCCTAACGAAACCTAACTCAACATAACGTACCGAGACCACCATTACTGCCCACCCCAGAGCCAAGCAGAGCATATTAGAGCACATTGGATAGCAGAAATCCACCGAATAGCAGTGTGTAGCACGAAGGTTGAAGCTATCACAACCAAACTGAGCCTAACCTAACATAACCATACATGACCTAGCTCAACCTGACGAGCCACGACCACCATTGCTGACCACCACAGATCCAAGCAGGGTTTATTAAAACACCGTAGTGGGCAGAAATATGCGGATAGCAGTTTATGGCACAAACGTCTACACTATTATAACCTAACCGCACCAAACGTAACAGAAACGAGCGTAGCATAACACAACCTAATGCGCCGAGACCACTATTGCTGGCCTCCCCAGAGCCAATCGAAACATCCTAGAGAACAGTAGAAAGCAGATTTCTACCGAATATCAATATATAGCGCAACAGCCAAGACTACCGTATCCTAACCTAGCTAAATGTGATATAACCGAGCACAGCATATCTGAAACTATCGTGCCGAGGACGACATTGCTGGCCTCCCCAAATCCAAGCAGAATACACTAGAGCACAGTAGAGCGCAGAAATCCACCGCAATGCAGTGTATAGCACAATAGTATGCGTTACCCTGGCCAAACATGACAAAATCTGTCCTAAACAAACGTAACGTCATACAGCCTTTCGTGCCGAGACCACTATTTCAGCCCTCCCCAGAGCCATGAAGAAGATGTTAGAACACAACATACCGCAGAGATCGGCGGAATGCAGTGCACAGCACAAAAGTCTAGAATATCCTACCCTAACCTCACCCAACGTATCATAACCGAACGTAGCACATCTGCACCTATGGTGCCGGTACCGCCATTGCTGGAACCCCAGAGCCAAGCAGAATATACTAGAGCACACTAGAGCGCAGAAGCCCGCCGAATAGCAGTGTATAACACAAAAGTCGAAGCTACCATGTATTAATAAATCCAATCTCAGCATAACCAAACGTAACGTAAATCAACCTAACGTACCGCGACGGCTATTGCTGGAATCCCAGAGCCAAGCAGAATATACTAGAGCACACCAAGGAGCAGAAATCCACCGCATTGCATGAGTAGCAGAAAAGCCATAGGTACCACTACCTAACCTGCCCTAACATAACCTTACAAAACGTGGCACAGCTCAATGTAACGTGCCGCGCCCACTGCTTCCGGCCTCCATTGAGCCGAGCAGAATATTGTAAAGCACAGTAGGTCGCAGAGAACCACCGAATAGCAGCATATGGCACGAAAGTCAGAGCTACCCCGAACAAACATGACCTAACCTGGCCTATCCATGCGTAACACAAACCTGCCTAACGTGCCACGACCACTATTACTCGCCTTTCCAGAGTCGAGCCGAGTATAGGAGAGCAATGTAGGGCGCAGATATCCACCTCATAGCTGTGCATAGCGCAGAAGTCGGGGATACCCTAACCTAACCTGGTCTAACCTAACCTAACCATACGTAGCAAAGCTCAACATGTCGTGCTGCGTACACTGCTGCTAGCATCCCCAGGGCCAATCATAATATAGTAGATCTCAGTACATCGTCGAAATCCATCGAAAAGCAGTTTATAGCACGAGAGACGGAGCTATACTAACCGATATTAACCTACCCTAACCTAGTCATACGTAGTATAACTCAGATAACGTGACGCGAGCACTGCTGCTGGCATCCCAATATCCAAGCAGAATATGGAAGGGCACAGTAGATCACAGGAATCGTCCGGATATCTGTGTATGGATCGAAAGTTAGAGCTATCCAAATCAAACTTAACCTAACCTAACCAAACCAAGCGTAGCATAACACAAACTGTCGTGCCATGAACACTAATGCTCGCCACCCCAGAGTCAAGCAGAGTCTGGTAGAGCAATGTAGCGTGTAGGTATCCACCCAGTAGCAGTGTATATCATAAAAGTCAAAGAAATCCTGTCCAGACGTTCCTAACCTGACACAACGGAACGTAACAAAACTGAAACTAGCGTGCCGAGACCACAATTAGTGGCCACTCCAGAGGCAAACAGAACATATTAGAGCAAAGTAGAGCGCAGAAATCCACCGAATAGCAGTGTGCAGTGCAAAAGCGAAGGTAGCCTATCCTAACCTACACAAACGTAACCTGAACAAACGTAAACTAACTCACCACAACATTCCGCGACCGCTGCTTCTGGCATCCCCGTAGCCAAGCAGGATATAGTAGAGCACTCTAGATCACAGATGTCCACAGAAAAGCTGTGTACACTACGGAGGTGAAAGCTATGCTTACCAAAGTTTGCCACTATATCCTAACCAAACGTAACCTAAGTCAAGCTAACGTGCCACAGCCACTATTTCTCGCCTCCCTAGAGCCAAGCAGAGTATGGCAGAGCGATGTAGTGCCCAGAAATCCACCGAGCAGCTGTGTATGGCGAAGAAGACGGAGATACCCTGACCTAGCTTGGTCTAACCTAACCTAACCATACGTAGTGTACCTCAACCTAACCTGCCGAGATAAATATTGCTGGCCTCCCAAGAGCAGAGCAGAACATATTAGTGCACAGCGGAAGGGAGAAATGCAACGAATAGCAGTGTACAGCGCAAAAGTCATAGTAGCCTATCCCAACCTAGCCAAACGTAACATAACCAAACGTAGCTTAACTCAACCTAACATGACGAGACCACTATTTCCGGCCTCCACAGAGTCGAGCAGAGTAAGGTAGAGCAATGTAGAGCGCAAAAATCCACCGAATTGCAGAAAATAGCATAAAAACCAAAGAAGCTCTTATCGATCCATCCTAACCTAGCCTTCCGAGGCGTTATGTAATCCAACCTAACGCCCCGAGACGGCCAGTGCTCTCCTCCCCAGACCCATGCAGAAAATATTAGAAAACTGTAGCGCGCACAAATTCGCGGAGAGCAGCTTACGGCACAAAGGTCGCAGATATCCTCACTTAACCTGATCTCACCTAATCTAACGGAAGGTAGCATAACCCAACATAATGTGCCGCGACCACTACTGCAGACGTCCCCAAAGCCAAGCACAATATATTAGACCGCAGTAGACCACAGGAATCCAACACATAATAGCGTAAAATACGAAAGTCAAAGCTGTCCTGACCGAAATTAACATAACCTAATCAAACGAAACGTAACCTAACTCAAACTAACGTGATACGAAAACGGCTTCACTCCTCACCTAGGCGAGCGGAGCTTAGTAGAGCAATGTAGAGAGCGGAAATACACCGAAAAGCAGTGTATAGCACAAAAGTCAATGAAATCCTAACCAAACCTTCCTAACCTATCGCAACGATACGTAACATAACCCACCATAACGTGCCGAGACCACTAGTACTGGCCAACACAGATTCAAGCAGAGCACATTAGAGTGCAGTAGAGTGCAAAGTTCCGCGGATAGCAGTGTATAGCCCAAAAGCCTAAGCTATCCTATGCTAATCTCACCAAACGTAACGCTTCCAAACGTAGAATATCTCATCCTAACGTGCCGCGACCACGATTGCTGGCCTCCCCAGGTACAAGCAGAATAAACTAGAGCACAGCAGGGAGCAGAAATCTACCGCATTGCAGTGTATAGCACAAAGGTCAAGCATACTCTGACATAACGTAGCATTACCTAACTTATCCAGTCATAGCGTAACTAAACAAGACGTGACGAGACCAATACTGCTGGCCTCCCTAGATCCAAGCAGAGCATACTAAAAGAAATAAAATGCAGGAGTCCACCGCATTGCAGTGTATAGCACAAAGGTCAAACATACTCTGACCTATCCTGACCATTCCTAACCTATCAAACATAGGGTAACTAAAGGTGACGTGACTACACGAATATTGCTGGCCTCCGTAAAGCTATGCAGAGCATATTTGGGCACATCGGGGCACAGGAATTCACCGAATAGCAGTGTAAAGCAAAAAAGTCAAAGTAGCCTATACTAACATAGCCGAACGCAACATAGGCAAACGTAACACAACACAGCCTAGCATGAGGAGATAATTATCGCTCCAGTCCACAGGGACAAGCAGTGTGCACTAGGGCGGAGTAGTGCGCATATATCCAACGCCCTGCAGTGAATAGCACAAAAGTCGAAGATACCCTAACACAACCTGACCTAACCCAACCAAACCGAACGTATCGTAACTAATCAGAGCGTGAAGCTACCACTGCTGCCGGACTCCCCAGAGCCAAGCAGAATACAGAGAAGCACAGTAGATCACAGGAAACCGCCGGATAATAACGTATAGCAAGAAAGCGGAAGCCATCCTAACCAAACATAACATAACACAAACTAATGAAACGAAGTCTACCTCAACGTAACCTGGCGAGACCACTATTGCTGGCCTGCCCGGGGCCAAGCGCAATATAGAAGAGCACAATAGATCACTGGAATACACCCAACAAGAGTTTATAGCACGAAATTCAAAGCCATACTGGCCAACCTTAACCGAACCCAACCCAACCAAACGTAACCTAACTCAACCTGACGGGCCACGACAACTATTGCTCGCCTCGCCAGGGTCGAGCAGAATATAGTAGAGCAATGCAGAGCGCAGGAATCCACCGTACATCAGTATAAACTACAAAAGTCAAAGAAATCCTAACCGAGCCATCCTTACCTAACCCAACGGAACGTAACCTTACTCAACCTAACGTGCCGAGGCCACTATTCCTGGCCACCCCAGAGCCAAGACTGGCCTCCCCAGGGCCCAGAAGAAAGCATTAGAACACAACAGAGCGCAGGAATTCGCGGATAGCTGTGTATAGCTCAAAAGTCTAAACTATCCTATCCTAACCACATCGAACATAACATAAACGAACGTAGCGGTGCTCCGCCTATCTTGCCAAGACCAACTTGCTGGTCTCCACCGGGCGAAGCAGAATATATCAGAGTACTGCAGATCGCAGAAATCAACTGCGTTGCAGTGCATATCAAAGAAGTCAAAGATAACCAAACCGTAGCTGACCTAATCTAACCTAGCAAATCGCTGCCCAACTCAACATAACGAGCCGATACCACTATTGCTGCGCTCCACAGAGCCAAGCAGAACATATTCCAGGAGAGTAGAGCGCAGAGATCCATAGAAACGCAGTGTAAAGCAGAAAAGTCAAAGACACCCGAGCATAACCAAAGCCAAGGTATCATAACCTAACGTAGCATAACTAAATATAACGTGCCGCGACCAGTATTGCTGGCATACCCTTGGCCTAGCAGAATGTAGTAGAGCACAGTTGAAGGCAGAAATTCTCTGAACAGCAGTATACAGCACGAAGGTCGAGGTTAGCCTGGACGAGATTAGCCTAACCTAAAAAAAAAACAAATATAACACAACTAAACCTAATGAGCCGGGACAACTATTCCTGGCATCCTCAGAGCTAATCAGAATATACTAGTTCAAAGTGGAGCGCAGAAATCCGCAGTATAGCTGTGTATAGGACTAAAGTCAAAGGTACCCTATCGTAACATGGCCAATCGTAGCACAAACAAGCGTAGCATAACTCAACATAAAGCCTTGCGGCCACAAATTCTGCATCCCGAGAGCCAAGCAGAATACACTATATTTCAGTAGAGCGCAGAAATCCACCGCATTGCAGTGCATTGCACAAAAGAGGAAGATACCCTAACCTAACCTCGCCCAACCTAACCTACCCATACATAGTGTAACTCAACATAACGCGACGATAACGATATTGCTTGAGCCCCAGAGCCAAGCAGAACATATTAGAGCACAGTAGAAAGCAGAAATTCTCGGAATAGCAATATATAGCACATAAGTCTAGTCTAGAGTATCCAAACCTAACCAAACGTAGCATACCCGAACGTAATCTAACTCAACCTGTCATGAGGAGACAATTATTGCTCGCCTCCACAGAGAAGAGCAGAATAAACTAGAGCACATCGTAGCGCAGACATGCACCGCATTGCAGTGCGAAGCACAAAAGTGAAGGATAGCCTAACCTGACCTGACCTCACCTACACCATCCAAAAGTAGTGTAGCTCAACATAACGTGATGAGGCAAATATTTCTGGAATCCGCACAGACAAGGGAATGTACTGTAACACTGTAGAGCGCAGAAGTCCACCGCACTGCAGTGCATAGCGCAAAAGCCGCAGATACCCTACCCTAACCTGACGTAACCTATCCCAGCCAAACGTAGCATGAATCAACCTAACGTGCGACGTCCACGGTTGCTCGCCTCCTCATAGTCGAGCTGTGTATAGTAGAGCAATGTACAGCGCAGAAATCCACCGAATGGCAGTGTACAGCACTGAAGCCTGAGAAATCCTAACCGAGGCATCACAACCTAACCTTACGAAACGAAACCTAACTCAACATAACGTACCGAGACCACCATTACTGCCCACCCCAGAGCCAAGCAGAGCATATTAGAGCACATTGGATAGCAGAAATCCACCGAATAGCAGTGTGTAGCACGAAGGTTGAAGCTATCACAACCAAACTGAGCCTAACCTAACATAACCATACATGACCTAGCTCAACCTGACGAGCCACGACCACCATTGCTGACCACCACAGATCCAAGCAGGGTTTATTAAAACACCGTAGTGGGCAGAAATATGCGGATAGCAGTTTATGGCACAAACGTCTACACTATTATAACCTAACCGCACCAAACGTAACAGAAACGAGCGTAGCATAACACAACCTAATGCGCCGAGACCACTATTGCTGGCCTCCCCAGAGCCAATCGAAACATCCTAGAGAACAGTAGAAAGCAGATTTCTACCGAATATCAATATATAGCGCAACAGCCAAGACTACCGTATCCTAACCTAGCTAAATGTGATATAACCGAGCACAGCATATCTGAAACTATCGTGCCGAGGACGACATTGCTGGCCTCCCCAAATCCAAGCAGAATACACTAGAGCACAGTAGAGCGCAGAAATCCACCGCAATGCAGTGTATAGCACAATAGTATGCGTTACCCTGGCCAAACATGACAAAATCTGTCCTAAACAAACGTAACGTCATACAGCCTTTCGTGCCGAGACCACTATTTCAGCCCTCCCCAGAGCCATGAAGAAGATGTTAGAACACAACATACCGCAGAGATCGGCGGAATGCAGTGCACAGCACAAAAGTCTAGACTATCCTACCCTAACCTCACCCAACGTATCATAACCGAACGTAGCACATCTGCACCTATGGTGCCGGTACCGCCATTGCTGGAACCCCAGAGCCAAGCAGAATATACTAGAGCACACTAGAGCGCAGAAGCCCGCCGAATAGCAGTGTATAACACAAAAGTCGAAGCTACCATGTATTAATAAATCCAATCTCAGCATAACCAAACGTAACGTAAATCAACCTAACGTACCGCGACGGCTATTGCTGGAATCCCAGAGCCAAGCAGAATATACTAGAGCACACCAAGGAGCAGAAATCCACCGCATTGCATGAGTAGCAGAAAAGCCATAGGTACCACTACCTAACCTGCCCTAACATAACCTTACAAAACGTGGCACAGCTCAATGTAACGTGCCGCGACCACTGCTTCCGGCCTCCATTGAGCCGAGCAGAATATTGTAAAGCACAGTAGGTCGCAGAGAACCACCGAATAGCAGCATATGGCACGAAAGTCAGAGCTACCCCGAACAAACATGACCTAACCTGGCCTATCCATGCGTAACACAAACCTGCCTAACGTGCCACGACCACTATTACTCGCCTTTCCAGAGTCGAGCCGAGTATAGGAGAGCAATGTAGGGCGCAGATATCCACCTCATAGCTGTGCATAGCGCAGAAGTCGGGGATACCCTAACCTAACCTGGTCTAACCTAACCTAACCATACGTAGCAAAGCTCAACATGTCGTGCTGCGTACACTGCTGCTAGCATCCCCAGGGCCAATCATAATATAGTAGATCTCAGTACATCGTCGAAATCCATCGAAAAGCAGTTTATAGCACGAGAGACGGAGCTATACTAACCGATATTAACCTACCCTAACCTAGTCATACGTAGTATAACTCAGATAACGTGACGCGAGCACTGCTGCTGGCATCCCAATATCCAAGCAGAATATGGAAGGGCACAGTAGATCACAGGAATCGTCCGGATATCTGTGTATGGATCGAAAGTTAGAGCTATCCAAATCAAACTTAACCTAACCTAACCAAACCAAGCGTAGCATAACACAAACTGTCGTGCCATGAACACTAATGCTCGCCACCCCAGAGTCAAGCAGAGTCTGGTAGAGCAATGTAGCGTGTAGGTATCCACCCAGTAGCAGTGTATATCATAAAAGTCAAAGAAATCCTGTCCAGACGTTCCTAACCTGACACAACGGAACGTAACAAAACTGAAACTAGCGTGCCGAGACCACAATTAGTGGCCACTCCAGAGGCAAACAGAACATATTAGAGCAAAGTAGAGCGCAGAAATCCACCGAATAGCAGTGTGCAGTGCAAAAGCGAAGGTAGCCTATCCTAACCTACACAAACGTAACCTGAACAAACGTAAACTAACTCACCACAACATTCCGCGACCGCTGCTTCTGGCATCCCCGTAGCCAAGCAGGATATAGTAGAGCACTCTAGATCACAGATGTCCACAGAAAAGCTGTGTACACTACGGAGGTGAAAGCTATGCTTACCAAAGTTTGCCACTATATCCTAACCAAACGTAACCTAAGTCAAGCTAACGTGCCACAGCCACTATTTCTCGCCTCCCTAGAGCCAAGCAGAGTATGGCAGAGCGATGTAGTGCCCAGAAATCCACCGAGCAGCTGTGTATGGCGAAGAAGACGGAGATACCCTGACCTAGCTTGGTCTAACCTAACCTAACCATACGTAGTGTACCTCAACCTAACCTGCCGAGATAAATATTGCTGGCCTCCCAAGAGCAGAGCAGAACATATTAGTGCACAGCGGAAGGGAGAAATGCAACGAATAGCAGTGTACAGCGCAAAAGTCATAGTAGCCTATCCCAACCTAGCCAAACGTAACATAACCAAACGTAGCTTAACTCAACCTAACATGACGAGACCACTATTTCCGGCCTCCACAGAGTCGAGCAGAGTAAGGTAGAGCAATGTAGAGCGCAAAAATCCACCGAATTGCAGAAAATAGCATAAAAACCAAAGAAGCTCTTATCGATCCATCCTAACCTAGCCTTCCGAGGCGTTATGTAATCCAACCTAACGCCCCGAGACGGCCAGTGCTCTCCTCCCCAGACCCATGCAGAAAATATTAGAAAACTGTAGCGCGCACAAATTCGCGGAGAGCAGCTTACGGCACAAAGGTCGCAGATATCCTCACTTAACCTGATCTCACCTAATCTAACGGAAGGTAGCATAACCCAACATAATGTGCCGCGACCACTACTGCAGACGTCCCCAAAGCCAAGCACAATATATTAGACCGCAGTAGACCACAGGAATCCAACACATAATAGCGTAAAATACGAAAGTCAAAGCTGTCCTGACCGAAATTAACATAACCTAATCAAACGAAACGTAACCTAACTCAAACTAACGTGATACGAAAACGGCTTCACTCCTCACCTAGGCGAGCGGAGCTTAGTAGAGCAATGTAGAGAGCGGAAATACACCGAAAAGCAGTGTATAGCACAAAAGTCAATGAAATCCTAACCAAACCTTCCTAACCTATCGCAACGATACGTAACATAACCCACCATAACGTGCCGAGAGCACTAGTACTGGCCAACACAGATTCAAGCAGAGCACATTAGAGTGCAGCAGAGTGCAAAGTTCCGCGGATGGCAGTGTATAGCCCAAAAGCCTAAGCTATCCTATGCTAACCTAAGCAGTGTATAGCCCAAAAGCCTAAGCTATCCTATGCTAATCTCACCAAACGTAACGCTTCCAAACGTAGAATATCTCATCCTAACGTGCCGCGACCACGATTGCTGGCCTCCCCAGGTACAAGCAGAATAAACTAGAGCACAGCAGGGAGCAGAAATCTACCGCATTGCAGTGTATAGCACAAAGGTCAAGCATACTCTGACATAACGTAGCATTACCTAACTTATCCAGTCATAGCGTAACTAAACAAGACGTGACGAGACCAATACTGCTGGCCTCCCTAGATCCAAGCAGAGCATACTAAAAGAAATAAAATGCAGGAGTCCACCGCATTGCAGTGTATAGCACAAAGGTCAAACATACTCTGACCTATCCTGACCATTCCTAACCTATCAAACATAGGGTAACTAAAGGTGACGTGACTACACGAATATTGCTGGCCTCCGTAAAGCTATCCAGAGCATATTTGGGCACATCGGGGCACAGGAATTCACCGAATAGCAGTGTAAAGCAGAAAAGTCAAAGTAGCCTATACTAACATAGCCGAACGCAACATAGGCAAACGTAACACAACACAGCCTAGCATGAGGAGATAATTATCGCTCCAGTCCACAGGGACAAGCAGTGTGCACTAGGGCGGAGTAGTGCGCATATATCCAACGCCCTGCAGTGAATAGCACAAAAGTCGAAGATACCCTAACACAACCTGACCTAACCCAACCAAACCGAACGTATCGTAACTAATCAGAGCGTGAAGCTACCACTGCTGCCGGACTCCCCAGAGCCAAGCAGAATACAGAGAAGCACAGTAGATCACAGGAAACCGCCGGATAATAACGTATAGCAAGAAAGCGGAAGCCATCCTAACCAAACATAACATAACACAAACTAATGAAACGAAGTCTACCTCAACGTAACCTGGCGAGACCACTATTGCTGGCCTGCCCGGGGCCAAGCGCAATATAGAAGAGCACAATAGATCACTGGAATACACCCAACAAGAGTTTATAGCACGAAATTCAAAGCCATACTGGCCAACCTTAACCGAACCCAACCCAACCAAACGTAACCTAACTCAACCTGACGGGCCACGACAACTATTGCTCGCCTCGCCAGGGTCGAGCAGAATATAGTAGAGCAATGCAGAGCGCAGGAATCCACCGTACATCAGTATAAACTACAAAAGTCAAAGAAATCCTAACCGAGCCATCCTTACCTAACCCAACGGAACGTAACCTTACTCAACCTAACGTGCCGAGGCCACTATTCCTGGCCACCCCAGAGCCAAGCGGAGCATATTATAGCACATCAGAGCGCGGAAACCCCCCGAATAGGGGTGTGTAGTATAAAAGACGAAGTAGAATGTCCTAACATAGCCGAACGTAACACAACCGGACGTAACTCACCCTTACATGACGAGACCACTATTGCTGGCCACCACAAGGACAAGCAGAACCCTATAGAACACAGTAGTGCGCAGAAACCCATCGCATTGCGGCCAAAAGCGCAAAAGTCGAAGATGCCCTAACCTAACCTCACCAACCCTAACCTAACCAAACGTAACATAACTCAACCTAACGTGCCGAGATCACTATAGCTGGCCACCCAACAGCAGCGCAGAAGATATTAGAACACGATAGAGCACAGGAATCCGTGGATAGGAGAGTATCGTACAAAAGTCTGAACTATCATATCCTAACCTCACCAATCGATGCACAACCGATCGCAGCATAGCTCAAACAAACATCCTGAGACCACTATTGCTGGCCACCACAGAGTCAAGGTGAACATACTAGAGCACACTGGAGCGCAGTAGTTCACCGAACAGCAGTGTATAGCATAATAGTCAAAGTTTACTTATCCTAATGCATCCATTCTTAATACAAGCAAACGTGACATAACTTAACCTAACGTACCTCGACCGCCATTGCTCGCCGACACAGAGTCGACCAGAACTAACTGCAGGACAACAGGGCGCAGAAGTCCATAGAATCGCTGTGTACAACATGAACCTCATATGTATCCAGACCTAACCCATGCTGACGTAACCTAACCGAACGTAGTCTACCTAAACATAACGAGTCGCGGCCACTATTGCCGGCCTACCCAGGTCGAAGCAAAATGTAGTAGAGCTCCGACGTGAGCAGAAATCCAGCGAACATCAGTGTTTAACACGAAAGGTGTAGCTAACATTGCCGTACTTAACCCATCCCAAATTAGCCAAACGCAGCCTAAATCAAGCTAACGTGCCGGGACCACTATTGCTGGCCTCCCCAGAGAAAAGCGGAACATATTAGAGGAGACTAGAGGGCAGAGATGCATGGAATCTCAGTGTATAGCAGTATGGTCAAAGCTATCCAAACTCAAACATAGCTAACGTAACCTAACCAAATGCAGCATATCTCAACCTAACTTGGCGAGACAGCAGTTACTGGCCTTCCCAGAGCCAAGCTGAGAATACTAGAGCACAGTAGAATGCAGAAATCCTCCGCCTTGCAGTCTACAGCACAAAAGTCAAATATATCTTATCCTAACCCAAACGAACCTAACCTAAACCCACACATCGCGCCGCGGCATCTGCCTCTGGCCGCCCCAGAGCCAAGCTGAGCATATCAGATCACAGTATAGCGCAGAAATCCACCGAATAACAGTGTATAAGAGAAAAGTCAAAGCTATCCTCTCCGTGCGTAACCAATTGTAACATACTAAAACGCAACTTAACTCAACATAACGTTCAGCGACCACCATTTCTAGCCACGCCAGGGTCGTGCTGAGTATATTAGAGCAAGGTACAGCGTAGAAATTCAGCGAATAGCAGTGCATGTCTCAGAAGTCGACGCTACACTATCCTAACATATCCAAACGTAATAAAACCAAATGTAACCTATCTTAACCTGATGCGATGAGATCACTATTACTGGAATCCCCAGTGCAGAGAAGAGCGCACTAGAGCAGAGTAGAGCGCAGGAAGCCACCAAATAGCTGCGAATAGCACAAATGTCAAATACACCCTATCCTTACATGGCCAAACCTAACGCAACCAAACGCAGAGCAGCTAATCCTAACGAGAACAGACCACTATTGCTGGCCTCCCCAGTACCGAGCAGAACACACCAGAGCACAGCAGTGCGCAGAAATGCACCGAATAGCAGTGTATACCACGAAAGTCAAAGCTATGCATACCAAGCCCAAATCAATATAACCTAGCCGAACGTAGCCTCTACCGACTTAACGTGCCAAAACAACTATTGCTGGCCTCCTCAGTGTAAAGCAGAGCATATTAGAGCACAGTAGGCCACAGAAGTTCGCCGGATAGCAGTATATGGCACAAAAGCCATGCTACCATCCTCTACCCTAACCAAACGTAACATTACCTGACGCAGCATAAAGCAAGCTACCGTGACAGGAACATTATTGCTGGCATTTTCAGAGTCGATCAGAGTAAAGTGGGGCAATGTGGAGAGTAGAAATCCCCCGAGAGGCAGTGTATGACACAAAAGTCGAAGACACCCTGACCAAACCTTGTCTAACCTAACCTAACCAAACGTAGCCTTGCTCAAAGCAACGCGCCGATACCGCTATTGCAGGCCCTCGCAGAGCCCTGCTAAACATATTAGAGCACAGCTGGTTGCAGAAATCCACTGAATAGCAGTGTAGAGCACAAAAGTCAGAGCTATCCTGTCCTAACCTCTCCAAACGTAACATAAACAAACATAACGTAACCAAACATAGGGTCCCACGACCACTGCTGCTGGCTTCAATAGGGCCAAGCGGGGTATTGCGGAGCAATGTATACTCCTAAATCGACGGAATATCAGTGTATCGCAAAAAAGTCAATACTATACACACTAAACAACCAGACCTGACCTAACCAAACGTAACATAACACAATCTAACGAGCCGCGACTAGTATTGCTGGCCGCCGCAGCGCCAACGGGAGCATACCAGAGAAGAACAGAGCGCAGAAATCCACCGAAAAGCAAAGTATGGCACAAAAGCCAAAGCTATCCT
>NW_016909838.1:14431-43021 GCF_001483705.2 Eufriesea mexicana
ACCTTACTCAACCTAACGTGCCGAGGCCACTATTCCTGGCCACCCCAGAGCCAAGCGGAGCATATTATAGCACATCAGAGCGCGGAAACCCCCCGAATAGGGGTGTGTAGTATAAAAGACGAAGTAGAATGTCCTAACATAGCCGAACGTAACACAACCGGACGTAACTCACCCTTACATGACGAGACCACTATTGCTGGCCACCACAAGGACAAGCAGAACCCTATAGAACACAGTAGTGCGCAGAAACCCATCGCATTGCGGCCAAAAGCGCAAAAGTCGAAGATGCCCTAACCTAACCTCACCAAACCTAACCTAACCAAACGTAACATAACTCAACCTAACGTGCCGAGATCACTATCGCTGGCCACCCAACAGCAGCGCAGAAGATATTAGAACACGATAGAGCACAGGAATCCGTGGATAGGAGAGTATCGTACAAAAGTCTGAACTATCATATCCTAACCTCACCAATCGATGCACAACCGATCGCAGCATAGCTCAAACAAACATCCTGAGACCACTATTGCTGGCCACCACAGAGTCAAGGTGAACATACTAGAGCACACTGGAGCGCAGTAGTTCACCGAACAGCAGTGTATAGCATAATAGTCAAAGTTTACTTATCCTAATGCATCCATTCTTAATACAAGCAAACGTGACATAACTTAACCTAACGTACCTCGACCGCCATTGCTCGCCGACACAGAGTCGACCAGAACTAACTGCAGGACAACAGGGCGCAGAAGTCCATAGAATCGCTGTGTACAACATGAACCTCATATGTATCCAGACCTAACCCATGCTGACGTAACCTAACCGAACGTAGTCTACCTAAACATAACGTGTCGCGGCCACTATTGCCGGCCTACCCAGGTCGAAGCAAAATGTAGTAGAGCTCCGACGTGAGCAGAAATCCAGCGAACATCAGTGTTTAACACGAAAGGTGTAGCTAACATTGCCGTACTTAACCCATCCCAAATTAGCCAAACGCAGCCTAAATCAAGCTAACGTGCCGGGACCACTATTGCTGGCCTCCCCAGAGAAAAGCGGAACATATTAGAGGAGACTAGAGGGCAGAGATGCATGGAATCTCAGTGTATAGCAGTATGGTCAAAGCTATCCAAACTCAAACATAGCTAACGTAACCTAACCAAATGCAGCATATCTCAACCTAACTTGGCGAGACAGCAGTTACTGGCCTTCCCAGAGCCAAGCTGAGAATACTAGAGCACAGTAGAATGCAGAAATCCTCCGCCTTGCAGTCTACAGCACAAAAGTCAAATATATCTTATCCTAACCCAAACGAACCTAACCTAAACCCACACATCGCGCCGCGGCATCTGCCTCTGGCCGCCCCAGAGCCAAGCTGAGCATATCAGATCACAGTATAGCGCAGAAATCCACCGAATAACAGTGTATAAGAGAAAAGTCAAAGCTATCCTCTCCGTGCGTAACCAATTGTAACATACTAAAACGCAACTTAACTCAACATAACGTTCAGCGACCACCATTTCTAGCCACGCCAGGGTCGTGCTGAGTATATTAGAGCAAGGTACAGCGTAGAAATTCAGCGAATAGCAGTGCATGTCTCAGAAGTCGACGCTACACTATCCTAACATATCCAAACGTAATAAAACCAAATGTAACCTATCTTAACCTGATGCGATGAGATCACTATTACTGGAATCCCCAGTGCAGAGAAGAGCGCACTAGAGCAGAGTAGAGCGCAGGAAGCCACCAAATAGCTGCGAATAGCACAAATGTCAAATACACCCTATCCTTACATGGCCAAACCTAACGCAACCAAACGCAGAGCAGCTAATCCTAACGAGAACAGACCACTATTGCTGGCCTCCCCAGTACCGAGCAGAACACACCAGAGCACAGCAGTGCGCAGAAATGCACCGAATAGCAGTGTATACCACGAAAGTCAAAGCTATGCATACCAAGCCCAAATCAATATAACCTAGCCGAACGTAGCCTCTACCGACTTAACGTGCAGAACAACTATTGCTGGCCTCCTCAGTGTAAAGCAGAGCATATTAGAGCACAGTAGGCCACAGAAGTTCGCCGGATCGCAGTATATGGCACAAAAGCCATGCTACCATCCTCTACCCTAACCAAACGTAGCATTACCTGACGCAGCATAAAGCAAGCTACCGTGACAGGAACATTATTGCTGGCATTTTCAGAGTCGATCAGAGTAAAGTGGGGCAATGTGGAGAGTAGAAATCCCCCGAGAGGCAGTGTATGACACAAAAGTCGAAGACACCCTGACCAAACCTTGTCTAACCTAACCTAACCAAACGTAGCCTTGCTCAAAGCAACGCGCCGATACCGCTATTGCAGGCCCTCGCAGAGCCCTGCTAAACATATTAGAGCACAGCTGGTTGCAGAAATCCACTGAATAGCAGTGTAGAGCACAAAAGTCAGAGCTATCCTGTCCTAACCTCTCCAAACGTAACATAAACAAACATAACGTAACCAAACATAGGGTCCCACGACCACTGCTGCTGGCTTCAATAGGGCCAAGCGGGGTATTGCGGAGCAATGTATACTCCTAAATCGACGGAATATCAGTGTATCGCAAAAAAGTCAATACTATACACACTAAACAACCAGACCTGACCTAACCAAACGTAACATAACACAATCTAACGAGCCGCGACTAGTATTGCTGGCCTCCGCAGCGCCAACGGGAGCATACCAGAGAAGACCGGAGCGCAGAAATCCACCGAAAAGCAAAGTATGGCACAAAAGCCAAAGCTATCCTGTTCCTATCTAACCAAGCGTAACCTAACCAAGCGCAGTCGAACACAGTCTTACGTGCCGTCACCAATACTGCTGGCATCCCCATAGCCAAGCAGAATATACTAGAGCACAGCAGAGCGCAGAAATCCAACGAATCGCAGTGTATATCACAAAAGCCAAAGTCATCATAACCAAACATAATCAAACGAAGCCAAACCAGACGTAACCTATCCGAAACAAACGTGCCACGACCACAGTTGCGGGCCTCCATACAGACATGCAGATGCCAGTAGAGCTATGCAGACCACAGGTATCGATCGAACAACAGTGTATAGCACAAGGGTCAAAGCAATCCATTCCCAACCAAGCCATACATAACAAAACCGAACGCAGCCTGTCCCAACCTAACGTGCCGAGACCACTATTACTGGCCTCCAAAGAGAGAAGCAGAATATACCAGAGCACTGTAGAGCGCAGGAAGCCATCAATCTGCAGTGTACAGTACAAACGTCGGAGTTATCCTAACCTAGCCTAACCTAACTCAACCTAACCAAATGTAGACAGACTGAGCTTAAATTGCGGCGACCGCTGTTGCCGGTCGTCCCAGCGTCGAGTAAAGTATATTAGAGTACAGTAGAGTGCGGAAATCCACCGAATAACAGTGTACACCACGAAAGCCGTATCTAGCCAAACATTACAAAGGCAACGTATCCTAACCAAGCGTAGGATAACCCAACTTAACGTGCCGCGACCACTATTGGTGGCCTCCCCAGAGCCACGTGGAGCATATTAGAGCACAGAAGAGCGTAGAAATCGGCCGCACTGCAGTGTATATCGCAAAAGACAGAGACATGCTGACCGAACCTTGCCCAATTTAACCTAGCAAAACGTAACATAACCGAAACAACCGTGCCGCGAACACTACTGCTGGGGTCCCCACAGGCATGCAGAATATGACAGAGCACAGTAGAACAGAGAAGTCCACCGGACTGCAGTGTACAGCGCAAAAGCCTAAACCACCCTGTCCTAACGTAGCCAAAAGTAACATCACCTATCGCAACATAGCAAAGCCTAACGTGCCGAGAGCAACACTGCTGGCACCCAGATAGCCAAGCAGAATATACTGGAGTACCGTAGAGTACTGAAATCCATCGGATAGCGATGCATTGCACAAATGTCAATGCCATTCTAAGCAAACTTAACCTACTCTAACCTACCCAAGCGTAGCCAAACTCAACCAAACGTGCAACGACCACAGTTTCTGGCCTGCCCAGGGCCAAGCAGGACATACTAGGATGCGGTAGAGCGCAGAAAGCCACCGAATAGCAGCGTGCATCACAAAAGTTTATTCCACCCTGACCAAACTTATCCTAAACCAGCATAACCGAACGTAACGTGACTCAACGTAATGTGCCGAGACCTCAATTGCTGGCATTCCTAGAGCTAAGCTGAAAATGTTAAAGCACTGTAGGGAGCAGAAATCCGCCTAATAGCTGACCATGGCACAAAGGCCAAAACTATCCTCTTCTAACATAACCAACCGTAAAATAACCAATCGCAACCCAACTCAACCTAACGTTCCGCGACCTGTATTTCTGGCCTCCACACAGTCAAGCGGAAAACGCTAGTGGTGGGTAGACTGAAGAGACCCATTTAATCGCTGTGTATGTGGGAAAAGTTTAAGCTATACAAACATAACCGAAACCAACAGAACATAGCCAAACGTGGCCTGACTCAACCTAAACGTACGTAACCTGTCCCAACAAAACGCACGGAGACACCTATTGCTGGCCTTCCCAGAGTCAAGCTGATAACATCAAAGCGCTGTAGGGGGCAGAAATACACATAATAGCAGAACATAGCACTAAAGTCAAAGCTATCCTCTCCTAACCCAACCAACTGCAACATAACCGAACGTAACATGACTCAACCAGAGGTGCCGAGACCGCTACTGTTGCTCTCGCCAGAGACAAGCTGGACACACCAGAGCACAGTAGACCGTTGATATCCACCTAATATCAGTGTACAGCAAAGCTATCGTGTCCAAACTTAGCCTGCCCCAACCAAACAGAACGTAACCTGACTCACCATAACGAGCCCGGACCGCTATTCCTGGCCTTGCCGGAGACGAGATGCGAACATCAGAGCACTGTAGGGCGCAGAAATCCAACTAATAACAGAATACAGCACTAAAGAGGAAGCTATACCCTCCTAACATACCAACCGAAACTTGACCAAACCTAACCTAACTCAAGCTAACGCGCCGCGACCAGTATTACTGGCCAACCCAGAGTGAAGCAGAACTAGATAGTGGACAGTAGAACGCAGGAATCCATGGAATCGCGCTGTATTTCTTGAAAGTCAAAGCTGCCCGAGCCCAACCCAAACGAGTTCAACATAAACAAACATAGCCTCACTGAACCTAACGTGCCGTGACCGCAGTTGCTGCCCTTCCCAGAGCCAGGCAGGGCATACTAGAACACAGGAGAGCGCAGATATCCAACGAATACCAGTGTACAGTATAAAAGTTAAAGCTATAGTTACCAAACGCAGCCCGACGCAACCAAACCGAACGTAACCTGACTCATCATAACGTGCGTAGGCCACTATTCCTGGCATTGCCAGAGCCGAGCTGAAAGTATTAAAGCACTGTAGGGCGCAGGAATCCACGTAATATCGGAACACATCTCTAAAGACAAAGCTATCCATTCCTAACCTAACCAACCGTAACATGGCCAAACGTAACCTAGCTCAACCTAACGCGCCGCGGCCACCATCCTGCCCCACAGAGACAAGCAGAACACATTAGTAAGGAGCAGAACGCCGAAATCCACACAGTCGCAGTGTATATGGGAAAAGTCAGAGTTACCGAAACCTAACCCAAACAAACTGAACATAACCAAACATAGCATAACTCAACCTAACGTAGACAGACCGCTATTGGCGCCCTCCCTAGAGCCAAGCAGGACAAACCAGAGCACAGTGGAGCGCAGGAAACCGCCGAATAGCAGCGTGTAGCGCTAAAGTTAAAGCTATCCTGACCAAACGTAGCCTGACCCAACCCAACCGAGCGAAACCTGACTCATCATAACGTGCTCAGACCACTATTGCTGGCCTTGCCAGAGCCAAGCTGGAAATATTAGAGCACTTTAGGTTGCAGTAATCCACCTAACAGCTGACTATAGCACTAAAGGCTTGACTGTCCCCTCCTAACCTAGGGAATCGTAACATAACCGACCGTATCCGAACTTTCCCTGACGTGCCGCGACCACTATTTCTGGTCGCCCCAGTGCCAGACAGGACATACTAGAGCGCAGTGGAGCGCAGTCGGTCACCGAACAGCAGTGTACATCACAAAGGTTAAAGCTATCCTGACAAAACTTATCCTATGCCAACCTAACCGTACGAAACGTCACTCAACGAATTGTGCCGAGACCACAATTGCTGGCCATCCCAGATCCAAGCAGAGCATACTCGATCACAATAGAGTGCAGATGTCCACCGAATATCTGTGCATAGCACAAAAGTGAAAGTTACCTTGGCCAAGCTTAGCCCAACAAAACCTAACCGAACGCAACCTATCTCATCATAACGCGCAGTGACCTCCATTGCTTGCATTTTCCACTCCACGCAGAACACCCTGGGACGCTGTGAAGCGCTAAAGTCCAACGAATATCACTGTGTAGCGCAAAAGATTAGCGACCCTTTTCTAACCTAGCAAGTGGAAGCAAAGCCGAACGTAACATAACACAAAGCATAGTGCGGCGACCACAATTGCTGTCCTCCCTAGGTTCGGGCAAGATTATGGTGGAGCACGTAGAGCGCAAAAGTCAATAGAATAGCAGTGTGTAGCGCAAAAGTGAAAGCTGCCGTTAGCTAACGCAGCGTATCCTAACTTAACCAAACGTAGCGTAACTGAACGTACC
The DNA here is from genome assembly GCF_001483705.2 of Eufriesea mexicana. Classification (NCBI taxonomy): domain Eukaryota; kingdom Metazoa; phylum Arthropoda; class Insecta; order Hymenoptera; family Apidae; genus Eufriesea; species Eufriesea mexicana. The sequence continues at coordinate 21,112 of NW_016909838.1, forward strand.
GTGACGCGGCCACAACTGCTGGCCTCCAGATTGTCGAGCAGATGACAGTGCAGCAATGTAGAGCGCAGAAATCCACCGAAGGTCAGTGCATAGCACAAGAGTCTGAATTAACCTATCCAAATTTGTCCTAACGTAGTATAATCAAACGTAACATAAGTTAACCTAACGTGCTTCGACCACGGCTGCTGACCTCCCCAGAGACCGGCGGAATATACTGGGGTACAGTGGAGCGCAGAAAGCCACCAAATAGCAGTGTATAGCACGTAAGTCAAAGAAACCCTATCACAACCTGTCCTAACGTAATCTTAGCAACCGTAGACATTCTAAACCTAACGTGCCGTGTCCACTGTTGCTGGTCGCCCCATCGCCATGCAGAACATATTAGAGGAGACAAGAGCGCCGGAATCCATAGGATCGCACGGCATGCAGAAAAGTCGAAGCTGTCCATACCAGACCCAAGCAAACATAACCAAGCCAAATGTAACCTAACCCAGGCTAACCTGCCGCGGACGTTGTTTCTGTCCTCCCCAGATCAAACCAGAGCATATAAGATGACGGTAGAGCGCAGAAATCCATAGAAACGCTGTGTAGAGTACAAAAGTCAAAGGTATATTATCCTAACCTATCCAAACCTAACATAACCAAGCGCAACATACCTTAGCCTAACCTAGAGAGACCATTATTGCTGACCACCCCAGAGCAGAGCGGAACACATGAAGCACAGTAGAGCGCAGAAATCCACCGTATAGCAGTATATGGCACAAAAGTTAAACCCATCCTCTCATAACGTAACAATTTGAAGCATAGCCGAACGCATCATAACAGAAGAAAAGGCCTGCGGCCACTACTTCTGACCTCGCTAGGTTCGAGCAGAGAGTGGTAGAGCACAGTAGAGTGCAGAATTCTACCGGACGACAGTTTGTAACACGAAAATCAAAGTTATCCTTTCCTAACCTGACCAAGCGCAACATAACCAAACGTAACGTTCGACCAGGGGTGCCATGACCACTGTTGCTGGCCTCACAGCGCCAAGCAGAGCATATTAGACGATAGTAGAGCGCAGATATCCATTGAATCGCAGTGCAAATCGCAACAGTCGAAGCTACCCTATACCAACATGTCGGAACGTAACGCAACCGCAGGTAGCTTAACTGGAACTAACGTCCCGCGACAACAATTGCTGGCATCCCCAGAGCCGAGCAGACCATATGAGACCAAAGTAGAGCGTAGTAGTCCACCAAATGGTAGTGTACAGCACAAAAGTCTAAAATATCATAGCCTAACCAGGCCAAACGTGACATGCCCAAACGTAGCATAGCTCATTCTAGCGTGCATAGAACATAGTTGTTGATATCCCCAGAGCCAAGCCGAATACACAAGAGCAGAGTGGAGCGCAGAAACCCTCCGAATAACAGCGTATAGCACAAAAGTCAGTGGTAACCTCTGCTAACCTAAGCAAACGTAACCTAACCAAACGAAGCATAACTCAACATAACGTGCCTTGACCGCTATTGCTAGACATCCCGGTACCAAGCAGAATAAAGTATAGCATAATAGAGCACAGAAATCCACCGAATAGCAGTATATAGCACAAAAGTCGAAGGTACCCTGTCCTAACCTAACCAAACCTAACACAGCCGAACGCAACCTAATTCAGCCTAAAGTGCCGAAAGCTCTACTGCTGGCTTTCCCATTTCCAAGCTGAATATACCAGAGCACTGTAGCGCGCAGCAATCCACATCTTTGCCGTGTATAGCACAAAAGTGGAAGAAACGCTAGCATAACATATCCCATTCTAACCTAACCGCACATACCATAACTAAAAATAAGGTGCCGAGATCAATGTTGCTGGCCTCCCCAGAGCAAAGCAGAGCATATTAGAAATATGTAGAGCGCAGAAATCCACCGAATAGCAGTATATAGAACAAAAGTCGAAGCTACCCTCTCCTAACCTAACCAAACGTAACATACCCATGCGTAGCCTACCACAAACTGCAGTGCCGAGAGACTATTACTGGCATGCCCAGAGTAGAGCAGAGTATGGTAGAGCAATGTGGAGCGTAGAAATACAAAGAATAGAGGTGTATAGCTCAAAAGTCGAAGCTTACCATTCCTAACCTGTGCAAACGTAACAAAGTCAAACGTTACCTAACATAGGCTGACAAGCCGATACTCCTATGACTGGAACCCTAGGGCTATGCTGAGTACAATAGAGCACACCAAAGCGCAGAAAGCCGCCAAATAGCAGCGAATAGCAGTAATGCCTAAGATACCCTAATTCTACCTGACCAAACCTGACCTAACCAATCGTAGACTAACTAAAGCTAACGAGACGAGACCACTTTTGCTGGCCTCCAAAGAGACTCGCGGTGAGAATTAGAGCATAGCAGAGCTCAGAAGTCCACCGAATAGCAGTGGGTAGAAGAAGAGTGAAAGCTATCCTCTCCTGCAATAGCCAAACGTAACATAAACGAACGTACCTTAGCTGAGCGCAACGTGCCGGGACCACAATTACTGTCCTACACAGGGTCGAGTAGAGCATAGTAGAACACGCTAGTGCGCAGAAATCCACCGAATAGTGGTGTATGGAACAAAAGTCAAAGCTACATTCTCCTATCCTAACAAAACCTGACATAACCGAACGTAACCTAACTCAAAATAACGTGCCTATCCCACAATTGCTGGCCTCCACAACGCCAAGCCGGGCTTATTAGAGGAGAGCTGTACGCAGAGGTCTATAGAGTGTCAGTATATTTTCCGAAAGTCAAAGATATCCAAACCTATCCCTAAAAAACCTAACCTAACTCAAAGAAACGTGCAGAAGCCGCAATTGCTGCCCTCCCCAAAGCAAAGCAGAGCATATTAGAGCGCAGTAGATTGTAGATGTGCACCGAAAAGCAGTATGTAGCTCAAAAGTCAAAGGTACCTTGTCGTAACCTAACCAACCGTAACATTGCCAAACGTAACCAAACTCTACCTAACGTGCCGCCGCCAAAATTTCTGGACACCCCAGAGCCGAGCAGAACATATTAGTGGAGAGTAGAGTGCAGATATCCATATAATCGCGGTGTAAAGCGGAAAAGTCGAAGATACCCAAACCTAACACAACCAAACATATCCAAAGCAAACTTAGCAAGCACAACGTAACGTACCGCGACCACAAATACTCGCATCCGCAGGGTCAAGCAGATTGGAGTAGAGCAGAGTGCAGGGCAGCAATCCACAGAATGACAGTGTAGAGCACGAAAGCCAAAGCGTTCCTAACAAGACTTAGGCTAACGTAACCTAACCAAACGTAACATAACTCGTCCCAGCGTGCGGCGACCACTACTGCTGGACCATCCAGAGTCGAACAGGGAATAGTAGAGCAACACAAAGCACACGATTCCACCGAGTTTCCGTGTATAGCACAAAAGTCAAAGTTACCCTATCCTAACCTAACCAAGCGCAACATAACCAAGCGCACATTTACTAGGGCAACGTGCCGAGACAAATACTGCTGGTCACATCAGAGGCGAGCAGTGTATACGGGGCACGGTAGAGCGTAGAAGTCCTTGGAACATCGGTGTACAACTTGAAAGTCAAAGATATGCTCGCCTAACATAACCAATCGTAACATTACCAATCGAACACTGATACAACCTATGGTGCCGTGACCACCATTGCCGGCCCCCGCAGAGTTGAGTAGGATATAATAGGGCTCTGTAGAACGCAGGAATCCACCGTATAGCAGTGTACAGCACAAAAGTTAGAGGCCACATGACAAAATTTAGTCGAGCCCAACCTAACCGCAGGTAACATGACACAACATAGCGTGCCGCAACCACTATTGCTGTCCTTCCTATACGATCCTGAAAATATCAGAGCTCTGTAGGGCGCAGAAGTCCACCTAGTATCAGATTACACCACTAAAGTCAAGGCCATCGTCTCATAACCTAACCAATCTTAACATAACACAACGTAACACATCTGAACCTGAAGTTCCGCGGCCACCATTGCTGGTATCCCCAGAACCAAGCTGAAGACGTTAGAGCGCTTTAGGTCGCAGAAATCCGTCCGATAGCAGACCATAGCATTAAAGTCATACCTACCCTCTCCTAAGATGACGAATATTAACATACACAAACGTAATTTAACTCAGTCTAACGTTCCGAGACGACTATTGCTGGCCTCCACAGAGCCAAGCTGAACACACTAGTGGAGAGCAGAACCCATAAATCCATAAAACCGCAGTGTATATCAGAGAAGTCAAAGCTACGTAAGCCTTACCCAAACCAACAGGACATAACCAGACCAAGCAAAGTCCTTGGAACATCGGTGTACAACTTGAAAGTCAAAGATATGCTCGCCTAACATAACCAATCGTAACATTACCAAACGAACACTGATACAACCTATGGTGCCGTGACCACCATTGCCGGCCCCCGCAGAGTTGAGTAGGATATAATAGGGCTCTGTAGAACGCAGGAATCCACCGTATAGCAGTGTACAGCACAAAAGTTAGAGGCCACATGACAAAATTTAGTCGAGCCCAACCTAACCGCAGGTAACATGACACAACATAGCGTGCCGCAACCACTATTGCTGTCCTTCCTATACGATCCTGAAAATATCAGAGCTCTGTAGGGCGCAGAAGTCCACCTAGTATCAGATTACACCACTAAAGTCAAGGCCATCGTCTCATAACCTAACCAATCTTAACATAACACAACGTAACACATCTGAACCTGAAGTTCCGCGGCCACCATTGCTGGTATCCCCAGAACCAAGCTGAAGACGTTAGAGCGCTTTAGGTCGCAGAAATCCGTCCGATAGCAGACCATAGCATTAAAGTCATACCTACCCTCTCCTAAGATGACGAATATTAACATACACAAACGTAATTTAACTCAGTCTAACGTTCCGAGACGACTATTGCTGGCCTCCACAGAGCCAAGCTGAACACACTAGTGGAGAGCAGAACCCATAAATCCATAAAACCGCAGTGTATATCAGAGAAGTCAAAGCTACGTAAGCCTTACCCAAACCAACAGGACATAACCAGACCAAGCCTAACTGAACCTAACTTGCCGAGACTATTATTGCTGCCCTTCACGGCGTCCAGCAGAACACACTGGAGCACAGTAGATTGCTGAAATCCACCGAATGGCAGTGGGCATCTCAAAAGTAAATGCTATCCTGACCAAGCTTAGCCTAACCCTACCTAACAGAAGGTAGCGAGACTCAACGTAACGTGCAGAGACCAGCGTTGCCGTCCTTCCCAGGGACAAGCTGTTAGGGCACTGTGGGGCGCAGAAATCCACCATATAACAGACTATAGCACTTAAGTCAAAGCCATCATCCCCTAACTTAACGAACCGTAACATAACCGAACGTAACCTAACTCAACCTAACGTGCCGCGACCTCTATTTCTGCCCTCCACAGAGCCAAGCAGCACACATTAGTGGATAGTAGGACACAGAAATCCATAGAATTGCTGTGAACATCAGAAAAGTCTATGCTACGTAAGGTTAACCCAAACAAAGGGATCAGAGCCAAACACAGCCTAACTCACTATAACGTGTCGAAGCCGCTAGTACTGCACCCGCCCCCTTCCGCCCCAAGACCAAAGCATGACATACTTGAGCACAGCAGAGTGCAGAGTTCCTCCGTAAAGCAGTGCACGTCACAAAGGCTAAAGCTGCTCTAGCCAAACTTAGCCTAACCCAAACTAACCGAACGCGACATGACTCATCAATAACGTGTCGAAACCACTATTGCTGGCCTTCTCAGAGCGTAGCTGAAGATATTAGCGCAATGTAGGGCGCGGAAGTACACCTAAAAACAGATTGTACCACAAAAGTGAATCTACCCTCTCCTGACCTAACTAATCGTAGCAGAACCAAACGTAACATAACTAAACCTGACATGCCGCGACCGCTATTGCTGGCCTCACCAGAGCCAAGCAGGGTACACTATTGGAGAGTAGAACGCAGAAAGATTTATAAGAGCTGTATATATCAAGATAGTCAAAGCTACCTAACCCTAACCCAAACAAACGGGACATAAACAAACATAGCCTGACTGAACCAAACGTGCCGAGAACGTTACTGCCATCCTCCCCATATCCAGCCAGGACATAATAGAGAACAATAGTTCGCAGGAATACGCCCAGTAACATTGTAGAGCATAAAAGTTAAAGCTATACTGACCATGCTTAGCCTAACCCAATCTAACTGGACGTAGCATGCCCCAACATAACGTGCGCAGACCACTATTGCTGACCTTCCCAGGGACAAACTGAAAGTACTAGAGCACTGCAGGGCGCAGCAATCCACCCAATAGCAGACTATAGCGTTAAAGTCAAAGTTCCCCTCTTCGAACCTTACCAAGGGTAACATAACCAAACGTAATCTATCTCCGCCTAACCTGCCGCGACCACTATTGCTGGCCTCCACAGGGAGAAGCAGAACACATTAGTGGAGAGTAGAACATAGGAATACGTAGAATCGCTGTGTATACCACAAAAGGCATAGCTGCCCAAACATAACCCAAACCAACACAAGGTGACCGAACGTAGCCTAACTCGACCTAACGTGCCGGTACGCTATTGCTGCCCACCCTGCGCACAGAGTCACGCAGAACATACTAGAGCACCATAGAGGGCAGAAGACCACCGAATAGCTGTGTGCAGCACAAAAGACAAAGCTATCCTAGCCAAACTTTGCCTAACCCAACATAACCGCACATAACATGCCCAACCTTAACGTGCCGATACCACTATTGCTGGCCACCCAGAGCCAAGCTGAAAACATTAGGTCGCTGCAGGGAGCAGGAAACCGCCAAAAAGCAGACTATATCACTACAGTCAGACCTATCCTCTCCTAACTTAAATCATCGTAACGTAAGCAATCATAGCCTATCTCAATCTAACTCGCAGAGACCGCTCTTGCCGTCCTAACAAAAACGAAGCAGGACATACTGGAGCACAGTAGAGCGCAGAGATCCACCTAATATCAGTGTACAGCGCAGCAGTTGAAGTGATCCTAGACAAACTTAGCCTAACATAACTTAACCGAACGTAACCTGACATAACTTAACGAGCTGAGGCCACTATTGCAGGCCTACCCAGAGCCAGGCCGAAATCACTTGAAATCTGCAGGGTGTAGGAATCCTCCTAGCGGCTGACCATAGTACTGAAGACAAAGGTGTCCTCTCCTAACCTAACTAATCGCAACATAACCAAACGCAACCTAGCCCACCTAAAGTACCACGACCACTATTGCTGACCCCCCCCCCCCCCCCCCCAGAGGCAAGCATAGTACATTAGTGAAGAGTAGAACGGAGGAATCAATAGAATCACAATGTATCTCAGAAAAGTCAAAGTTACACGGTCCCGACCCAGACCAGAAGAATGTAACCAAGCAAGCCTAACTCAACATAATGCGCCGAGACCGTTGTTGCTGCCCACCCCAGAGCCAAGCATGACAAACTAGAGCACAGCGGAGCGCAGAAATCCACCGCATTGCGCTGTAAAGCACAAAAGCTAGAGCAACCCTGTCCCAACCCATCCAACCGCAGTAAAACGAAACGTAGTCTGACTCAACCAAACGAGCCGAGACCAATATTGCTGGCCGCCACAGACCCTGGCAGGAAATACTGGAGCACAATGTTGCACAGAAAGCCACAGAATTGCAGTGCACAACACAAAAGATAAAGGTACCCTAACCAAGCTTAGCCTAACCCAAACTGCCCGCACGTAGCCTGACTCAAAATAACGTGCATGGACCACTATTGCTGGCATTCGCGGAGCCAAGCTGAAAATATTAGAGCACTGTAGGGCGTTATGTATAACCTTTGAGATAAACTCAGCCATTCGACTGGCCTCTGCGCTACAGTGCGCTCTAGTATGTTCTGCTTGTCTCGGGGGTGGCCAGCAAAAGTGTTCTCGGCACGTCAGCATGAGCTATGCTACGTTCGTGTGTGTCACGTTTGATTAGGTCAGGACATGGTAGCTCAGGCTTTTGTGTTATACGCAGCTATCCGCGGATTTCTGCGCTCTTCTGTGTTCTAATATTTTCTGCTTGGCTCTTGGGAGGCCAGCGATAGCGGTCTCGACACGTTAGGTTGATATATGTTACGTTTGGTCATGTTAGGTTAGGTCAGGTTAGGATAGAACATCTTCGACTTTTGTGCTATCCAAAGCAATGCGGTGAGCTTCTGCGCACTACTGTGCCCTAGTACATTCTGACTGTATTTGTGGGTGCCAGCAATAGTGATCTCGGCACGTTATGTTGAGCTCTGCTATGTTCGGTCATGTTACGTTTGGTGAGGTTAGGATAGGCTAGTTTAGGCTCTTGCGCTATACACAGCTGTCCGCGGACTTCTGCGCTCTACTGCGTTCAAATATTTTCTGGTTTTCTCTGGTTGGGCCAGCAATTGTGGTCTGGGCTCGTCAGGATGGGTTATGTTACGTATGGTTACGTTAGGTTAGGTTAGGTCAGGTTTGGTTAGGGTATCTTTGACTTTTGTGCCATACATTGCTATTTGGTGGTTTTCTACGCTCTACTGTGCTCTACTATACACTGTTCGACGCTACGGCGGTCAGCAATAGTGGTCTAGCCACGTTAGGTTGAGATAGGCTACGTTTGCTAGTTTTATGTGTGGTTAGGTTAGGACAGTGTGGCTTTGTCTCTAGGGATGTACACTGCTACCCGGCGGATTTCTGCGCTCTGCTGTGATACAATATTCCCTGCTTCGCTCTGGGAATCCCATAAGTAGTGGCCATGGCGCGTTAGGTTGTGTTATGTTATGTCTGGTTAGGTTAGGTTTATTTGTGTCAGGTTGGTATACCTTTGACTTTAGTACGATACTCTGACTTTCCATGGACCTCTGCGTTCTAGTCTCCACTAATATGCCCAGCTAGGCGATCGGCAGGCCAGCAATCGTGGGCTAGGCACGGTAGGTTCGGATTCGTTACGTTTGGTTTGGTTAGTTAGGGACAGGTTAGGTTATGGTATCTGTTACTTTTCTGATTTACACTTCAATGCGACGAATTTCTGCGCTCTGCTGCGCTCTAGTGTATTCCGTTCGGCACTGGGGCGGTCAGCAATAGTGGTGTAGGCATGTTAGGCTGTGTTAGGTTACGTTTGATTATGTTGCGTTTGGTTAAGTCAGGATAGGACAACTTTGACTTTTATGCTATACACAGCCATTTGAAGTATTTATGTGCTCTTCATTGCTCTACTGTGCTCTGCCCGGCCATTGCGAGGACGGCAATAGCGGTCGTGGCACGGCGGGTTGAGCTAAGTTACGTTTGGTTGTGCTAGGTTAGGCTACGTTTGGCCAGGATGGAATTCACTTTTGAGCTATACACTGCTAATCGGTCGATACATGAGCTCGGCGTTGCTGTAATAGCATTTGCTTGTCTCTGGGGTTGCCAGCAATGGTGGCCGTGGCACATATGTTTGAGTTACGTTCCATTTGGTTAGGTTAGGTTAGTAAAGGATTGGTTAGACTTTTGTGCCATACACTGCTATTCGATGGATTTCTGCGTTCTACGCTGCTCTACTATGCTGCACACGGCTCTCAGGGGGACAGCAATAGCGGTCGCGGCACGCCAGTTTGGGTTACGTTACGTCTGCTTATGTTACGTTTTGATATGTTAGGATAGGGTAACCTTGACTTTTGCGCTGTACACTGCTGTTCAGTGGATTTCTGCGCTCTACTGCGTTCTAATATGCTCCGCTTTGCGCACGGAAGGCCAGCAATAGTGGCATTGGCTCGTTAGGTTGAGCCAGGTTGCGTGTGTTTAGGATACCTTATGAGAGGCTAGCTTCACATTTTTTGCCATGTACTGCCAATCGGTGGATTTTTGCGCTCTACTGTGCTCTAATGTGCCCTGCTTTGCGCTGCGAAGGCCAGCAATATTTGTATCGGCATGTTAGATTTAGTTAGGCTGCGTGTTGTTTGGTCACGTTTGGTTAGGTTAGGATAGGATTGCTTTCACTTTTTTGACCTGTACGCTGCTATTCGATCGATTCCTGGGCTCTACGTTGCTCTGCTATGCTCTGCTCGGCTCGCGGGGGGCCGGAAATGGCGGTCGCGGCGCGATATGTTTTGTTAGTTTCCGATGGTTCATGTTAGGCTACGTTACGTTTGGTCAGGATTGCTTTGGCTTATGCGTTATACACTGCTATTGGGTAGGCTTCTGCGCGCATTTGTGCTCTAATGTATTCTGCTTGTCTCTGTGGAGGGCAGCAATGGCGGTCGTTGCTCGGTAGCTTGAGTTAGGTTAAGCTTGGCTAGGTTAGGTTAGTACACGTTTGGTTGCGATAGCTTTGACATTTGTGCTATCCACTGCTATTCGTTGAATTCTTGCGCTCTGCTGTGCTCTAATATGTTCTGTGTGGCCCTGGGGAGGCCAAGAGTAGATGTTTCGGCGCGTCAGGTTGAGTTATGCTACGTTTGGCTGGGGTATGTTAGTTCGGTTTAGGTATGGATATCTTCGACTTTCGCGATACAGACTGTTGTTCGGTGGACTTCTGAGCTCTACTGTGCTCTAGTATGTTCTGATTGGCTCTGGGGAGGCCAGTAATAGTGGTCTCGGTGCGCCAGGTTGAGATAGATAACGTTTGGTTATGTTACGTTTGGTAAGGTTAGGATAGGATAGCTTTGACTTTTATGCTATACACCGCTATTCGGTGGATTTCGGTGCTCTACTGTGATCTAAAGTTCCCTGCTTTGCTCTGGTAATTCCAGAAATGGTGGCCGCGGCGCCTTAGATTGAGCTCGGATACGGCTGCTAAGTGAGGATTGTTTGGGTTAGGCTGGGATACCTTTGACTTTCGTGCTATATACTCCCATCACATGGGCGTCAGAGCTCTACTCTACTGTAATATGCACTGCATGGCAACGGGGAGGGCAGCAGTAGTGGGCTGGAAACGTTTCGTTGGGATTTGTTTCATTTGGCTATGCTAGGATAGGCCAGGTAAGGCTAGGTTGTCCCCTGCTTTTCTGCTTTAAACTCCAATGCGGCCGATTTCTGCACTCTTCGGTGCACTAGCATATTCTGCTTGGCTCTGGGCATGCAAGAAATAGTGGTCTGGTCGCGTTAGGGTAGCTTCGACTCTTGTGCTATGCACAGCGATTCTATGGTCTTCTGCGATCTAGACTCCACAAATATGAGCTGCTTGGCTCTAGGGAGGGCAGCAATAGTGGTCTCGGCACGTTAGGTAGAGTTAGGTTACCTTTGGTTACGTTCAGCTTGGGTATGTTGGCACAGGACAGCTTCGACTTTTGTGCTATACACTGCTGTACGTTGAATTTCTGCGCTCCACTGTGCTCTAGTATGTTCTACTTGGCTCTGTGCAGGCCAGCAGTGATTGCCTCGGCACGCTGGGTTAATTTGGTTACGAATGGCTCGGCTAGGGCCGATCAAGTTTGGTTAGGATATCTTTGACTTTTGTGTTATACACTGCTGTTCGTTCAATATCTGTGCACTGCATTGCTCTACCAGCATCTACTTTTCTCTGGCGTGGCCAGGAATATCAGTCGTTTCAGGTTTTATTGAGATATGATACGCTTGGATAGGTTAAGTTAGACTGTGTTTGGTCAGGATAGCTGTAACTTTTGTGTTATACACTGAAATTCGGTGGATTTCTGCGCTCTACGGTCCTCTAATATGTTATGCTTGGCTCTGGAGAGATCAGCAATAGAGGTCTAGGCTCGTTTGTTTGGGTCACGTTACGTTCGGTTATGTTATGTTTGGTTATGTTAGGCCAGGATAGCTCCGACTTTCGTGCTTAGCAATGTCGTTCGGTGGATTTCTGTGCCCTACTTTGATCCAGTACCTTCTGCTTTTCTCTGCGGAGGCCAGAAATAGCGGCCGCGGCAAGTTACATTGAGTTAGGTTACGTTTGTCTATGTTACGTTTGGTTAAGTTAGGAATGATTAACTTTGAGTTTTGATATGCACACTGCTATTCGGTTGATTTCCGCGCTCTGCTGTGATCCTATACGCTCGGATTTGTACTAGGGAAGCCAGAAACTGTTGCCGCGGCACGAGAGTTTGAGTTGGGTCAAGTTTGGCTACGTTACGTTTGTTTGCGTCACATATGGATAGCTCTGACTTTTCTACTATACCTAGCAATTATATGGATTACGGTGCTGTCGTCTCCTCTAATATGTTCTGCATGGCTGTGGGGAGGCCAGCAATACCGGTCACGGCTACTTAGGTTTAGTTGGTCTACGTTTGGTTAGGCTAGCTTTGGACAAGTTAGGTCATGATTTCTTTGGCTTTTGTGCCATAAGCAGCTATTTGTTGGGGTACTGCGCTTTACTGTGCTCCAGTGCATTCTGCTTGTCTCTGGGGAGGACAGCTACTGTGGTCTCGGCACAATGGAATATGTTAGGTTACGCTCGTTTATGAGACGTTTGGATACTTTATGATAGGGTAGAGTTGACTTCTGTCCTATAGACGGCTATTTGTTGGATTTATACTATCTACACTGTTCCACTATACACTGCTCGCATCTGTGAAGGCCAGCAATTGTCGCCTCGGCACGCAAGGTTGAGTCAGGTTTCGCATGGCATGGCAATTATCGGATATGTTTGGTGGGCGTAGCTTCGACACATGTGCTATACACGGTTATTCGGACAATACCTGTTGACCGCATTGCTCTACTGCCACCTGCTTTTCTCTGTGGATGCCAGTAGTAGCGGTCGTGGCAGGTTTGGTTGAGTTAAGTTACGCTTTGTTATGTTAGGTTGGGCTACCTTTGGTTCGGTTGGCATTGACCTTTGTGCTATACACTGCTATTCGGTCTATACCTGCGCTCTTCATTGCTCTAATATGCTCTGCTTGGATCTGGGGAGGCCAGTAGTAATGGTCTCGGCACCATATGTTGAGTTACTCTACGTCCGTTTAAGCTAGGTTTGGACTGGTTGGGTTAGGATATATTCCACTTTTGCGCTATACCCCACAGTGCGGTGGATTACTGCGCTCTACTGTGCTACAGTACACTCTGAATTGCTCTGGGGAGCCAAGCAATAGAAGTCTCGGCGCGTTAGGTTGAGTTAGGCTACGTTTCGTTAGGTTAAGTCAGGAGGGTTCGGTCAGGGTATCTTTGACTATGGCGCTACACACCGCTGTTTGCTGACTTTCTGCGCTCTACTTTGCTGTACTATACTCAGCTCCACTCTGGCGAGGCGAGCAATAGTGGTCGTGGCACGTCACATTGAGTTGGGTTACGTTTGGTTAGGTTTGGTTAGTTTAAGTTTGTTTAGTATACCTTTGACTTTCGTGATATACACAGTTATCAGGTGGATTTCTCTGATCTACTTTGCTCTACCACTTTATTCTTGGTTCTGCGGAGGCCAGGGGTATTGGTCGCGGCACGTTATGTTGAGCTATGCTACGTTTTTTGGGGGGTTAGGTTAGGTCCGGTTAGATTAGGATATCTCCGACTTCTGTGCTATGCAGTGATATTTTGTGGATCTCTGCGCTCTTCGTTGCTCTACTATAGTCTGCTCGAGCGTGGCGAGGCGAGCATTAGCGGCCGCGGTACTTTGGGTTGATTTATGATACGATTGGTTAGGTTAGGTTAGGCTACGTTTGGTTAGTATTGCTTCTGCTTCGGTGCTACGCACTGTTGTTCGTTGTATTTCTGTGATCTGCTGAGCTCAACCACGTTCTGCTTGGATCTGTGGTGGCCGGTAATAGAGGTCTCGGCACGTTTGCTTCAGTTAGGTTACGTTCAGCTAAGGTAGGTCGGGATGGCTTGGTCCGGACGTCTACGGCTTTTGTGCTAAACATTGCAGGGCTGCGGACTTTTGCGCTCTGCCGTGCTGTAGTATATTCTGCGTGGCGCTGGGGATACCAGCAATAGCGATCTCGGCTGGTTAGTTTCAGTTAATCTACGTTTGGTTGTGGCAGGTCCGATTAGCTTCCACTTTCTTGGCATGGACTCTTATACTGTGGATTTCAGCGCTCTTCTGTTCTCTAATCTATTCTGCTTGTCTCTGTCGACGCCAGCAATGGAGGGCTCGGCTCGTTAGGTATAGTTATTCTACGTTTGGCTAGGTTTGGTTAGGTCTAGTTTAGTTGGTATGACTTTGAGATTTTGCTGTACACTGCCATTCGGTGGATTTCTGCGCTCTACTGTGCTATAATATGCTCCGCTTGGCTCTCGAGGGGCCAGCAGTAGTGGTCTCGACACGTTAGTTTGTGTTAGGCTACGTTCGGATAGGTTACGTTTGGTTAGGTTAGGATAGGATGGCTTCAACTTTTGTGCTGCACACTGCAATGCGACAGATTTCTGCGCTCTACTGTGCTCTGGTACATTCCTTTTGGCTCCGCGGAGGTCAGGAATTGTGGTCTAGGCACGTTAAGTTTTGTCCGGTCACGCTTGGTAAGGTTTGGTATGTCTGAGTTAGGTTAGGATGTCTTTGACCTCTGCGCTGTTCACTAAAATGCGGTGGAATTCTGCGATCTATTGTGCCCTAGTATGTTCTCCTGTTCCCAGGGGAGGCCAGTAATTGTGGTCTTGGCACATTAGGTTGAGACAGGATACGTTTCGTTTTGTTATGATAGCTTAGGTTCGGTTTGGATTTCTTCGTCTATTCTGCTGTACACTGCGATTCAATGCATTTTGGAGCACTGCTCTCCACTATTATGCTCTGCCTGGCCCTGTGGAGGCCAGCAATTTTGGTCGCGTCACGTTAGGTTGAGTTAGATTACGTTGGGCTATGTTATGTTTGGTTAGGTTACCTTTGTTCGGGTTAGGTTTGCGTACCTTTGACTTTATTGGCATAGACTGTTATTCGGCCGATTCGTGGGATGTACTCCTCTCTAGTATACTATGCTCGACACGGGGGAGGCCAGCCATAGTGACCGTGGCACGTTACATTGCGGCGAGCTGCGTTTGCTTATGTTACGTTCGCTTGGGTTTGGCCCGTATGGATATGACTTTTGTCCTGTATACTGCGATTATATGGTCGCCAGGGCCCTAATGTCCTCTGGTAAGCTTCGCTCGACTCCGGGGTGACCAGTAGTAGTGGTCTCGGCACTGTGGGTTGATTTTAGGTACGTTTGTTTATGTCACGTTTGGTCATGTTAGGACAGAATACCTTAGGCTTTTTTGCCATACGCTGCTATTCGGTGAATTTCTGCGCTCTGCTGTGCTCTGATATGTTCTGCCTGGCTGTAGGGCGGCCAGTAATAGTACACACGGTACGTCAGCTTGAGTTAGATTACGCTTCGTTGGGCTAGGCTGGAAGGCTTGGTTATGATTTCTATGACTCTCGTGCTATACACCGTCATTCGTTGGAATTCAGTGATCTACTGGGCTTTACGGCATTCTGCTTATATCTGGGGACGCCAGGAGCAGTGGTCGCGGGACGTTATGTTCAGTCATACTACGTTCGATTAGGTTAGGTTATGCGAGGTTAGGTCAGGATATCCTCGACTTTTGTAACATGCACTGTTATAAGGTGGATTTCTGCGTTGTACGTTGTTATACTATACGCTGCTCGACTATGTGGTGGCGTACAGTAGCAGTCGCGGCACGTCAGTTTCAGTTAGGTTACGTTTGGCAACGTTAGGTTAGGTAAGGTATGGTTAGGATAGCTTTGACTTTCGTGCTTTACACTATTTTTCGCTGTATATCTGTGATCTACTGTGTTCTACAACATTCTGTTTGGCTATGGGAAGGCAAGGAGACGTGTTCGGGACACGTTGCTTTTAGCAATACTTCACATGGTTATTTTATTTTAGATTAGCTCAGGCTAGGATACGTTTGACCTTTGTGCTCTAATCTGCTATTCGGAGTATTCCTGCGCTGCACTGACATGTACTGTATAATGCTCAGCCCTATGAATGCCAGAAATATCGGCCTCGGCATGTTAGGTTGAGTTAGGTTACGTTCGATTAGTTTAGTTTGGGCTTATTTCGGTAAGGGTATCTTTGACTTTCGTGTCATAGGCCCTTGTTCGGTGAATTTCTGCGCCTAACTGCGCTCTACTACCTAGTGTTTGACGTTGGGGGAGCAATAGCGGTCGCAGCACGTCAGGCTGGGTTAGGTCACGTTCGGTTAGGTCTGGTTAGGCTAAGTTTGGTTGGGATATCTATCACTTTCGTGCTATACAATCTTATTCGGTGGACTTCTGTGCTGTACTGCGCTCTACTATATTCAGCTTGGCTATGGAGAGGCCAGGAGAAGTGTTCGTGGCACGCCATGTTGAGTCACGCTACGTCTTTAGGTTAGGTTACGTCAGCTAATGTTAGGATATCTTCGACTTTTGTGCTATTCACTGTAATACGGAGGATTACTGAGAACTACTTTGCTCTAGCACACGCTAGTTGTCGCAGTGGAGGTCAGCAATATTTGCCTCGCCGTGTTTGATTTAGTTAGGTTTCGGTTGGATATGTTACTTTCGGCTAGGTTAGGATAGGCTACTTTGACTTTTGCGCCTTTCACTGCTATTCCTTCTGTTTCAGTGACCTTCTGCGCTCTACTGCACTCTGCATGCCTCTGGGGAGGCCACGAGCTGTGGTCACGGCACGACACGATGAGCAATGCTACGTTCAGTTAGGTTAAGAAAGGTCTGGTTAGGTTATGATATCGACGGCCTTTGTGCTCTTCACTGCAAGACGGCGAATTTCGGAGCTCTTGTGTGCCCTATTACGTTCGGCATTTCTATGTGGATGTCAGCAATAGTCGTCTGGCCATGTTAGGTTCAGTTAGCCTTCGCTTGTGTTTGTTACGTATGGCTAGATTAGGATATTCTACTTTGACTTCAGCGCTATTCACTGCTGTTCGGTGGATTCCTGCAGTCAAAGGTGCTCAAAGGAAGACCAGAAAAAGCTGTCGTGGCGCGATATGTTGAGATTGGTTACGTTTGGTTGGATTAGGTTATATTACGTTTGATAAGGATGGCTTTGACTTTTGTGCTATGTAATGTTACTCGGTGTATTTTTGAACTCCACTCAGCTCTAATATATCCTGTTTAGCCCTGGAGAAGCCAGCAATTGATGTATCCGCTCGTTAGGTTTACTTATTCTACGTTCGGTTACGTTAGATTAGGACAGGTTAGGTTAGGATATCTTTGTCTTTTGTGCTATACACTTCTATTTCGCGGCTTTCTGCGCTCTACTGTGCACTAGTACACTCTGCTTGGCTATTCGGAGGCGAGCAATAGCGGTTTCGGCGCGTTTGTTCAAGTTAGGTTGCGTTCGGTTGTACAACGTTTGGATAGGGTATGATAGGATATCTTTGACTTTTGTGCTCTACGCGGCCATTCGGCGGATTTTTTCGCTCTACGTTGCTCTACTCTGCCCTGCTTGACTATGGGGAGGCCAGTAATAGTGATCTCGGCCCGTTAGGTATAGTTAGGTTACGTTTCGTTACGTTACTCTAGTTTGGGTAGTTTTTGGTAGATCTGACTTTTCTATTTTACGCTGCGATTCCATGGATATCTGCACTCTACTCTCCTCTATGTCGGGGCATGCTGCGCTCGGTTTGGTTACGTTAGTTTGGGTTAGATTTGGATTCAGTTTGCCTTTCTTGCTATAGATTGTTCTTCGGTGCAATTATGAGCTCTGCTCTGCTCAAATATGCTCTGCTTGCCTCTGGGGAGGAGAGCAACTGTGGTATCTGCACGTTACGTCGTTCTAAGTTACGCTTGGCTATGATACCATTGGTGAGGTTAGGCTAGGATAGCTTAGACTTTTGTGCTGTACACTGCTGTACACATAATATCTGAGCTCTACAGTGCTCTCATAAATTCTGCATGGATGTCAGGGGGCCAGCAATTGTGGCCACGGCACATTAGTTCCGGTTATGTTACGTTTTGTTTAGTTGGGGCAGGGTATGCATGGTTAGGATGCCTTTGACATAAGTGCTATGCGCTGCTATTCGGTGGATTTCTGCGCTGAACTGCGCTCTAGTAAATTCTGCTTCTCTATGGGGAGGCTAGCAGTAATGCTCCCGGCACGTTAGGCTGAGATGTGTTGCGTCTGGTTATGCTACGTTTAGCTATGCTAGTATAGGATAGCTTAAACACTTGTTCTATACACTGGCCTTCGGTGCATTTCTGCGCAGTACAGTGCTCTACTATATTCTACTATACTCCTGGGAGGCCAGCAATAGTGGTCGCGGGACGTTGAGTTGAGTTATGCTACGTTTTGTTGTGTTACGATTGGTTTGGTTAGGAGAGGACGGCTGTGGCTTTTACGCTATACACTACTATTCGATGGATTCCTGCCCTGTACTTTGATCTAATGTGCCCTGCTTGTGTCCGGGCATGCCAGCAATAGTAGTCTCGTCACGTTATACTGAGATAGGCTACGTTTGGTTATGTTACGTTTGGCTAGGTTAGGACAGGTTTTCTTTGTCTTTTGTGCTATGCATTCCTATTTGGTGGCTTTCTGCGCTCTACATCGCTGCAATATGCTCTGGCTGGCCCTAGGGTGCCAGAAATAGTAGTCTCGGTACGTTATGTTGGGTTGGGCTACGTTTGGCAGTGTTACGTTAGGTGTGGTTAGGATACAGTACCTTCGGCTTCTGTGCCATACACTGCTATTTGATGGATTTATGATCCCTACAGTGCTCTACTATACTCTGCTCGCATATGGGGAGGCCAGTAATAGTGGTCTCGTCACGTTATGTTTAGTTAGGCTAAGTTTGGCTAGGTTATGTTAGTCTGGGTTATGTTTGGGTGTCCTCGTCTTACGAGGCATACACTGTCTTTCGGTGGATTTCTGCGCTCTACTGTGCTATGGTATGCTCTAGTTGGCTCTGTGGAGGCCAGTAATAGTGTTCCCGGCACGTTAAGGTGAGATCTATTGCGTATGGTTATGTTACTTTGGATTGGTTAGGGTAGGATGGCATTAATATCTGCGCAATACACCGTTGTACTGTGGATTTCTGCGCTGCACATTGCTCTAATATGTTCTGCTTGTCTCTTGGGAGGCCAGCAATTGTAGTCTCGGCACCTTATTTTGAATTATGCTACGATCGATTATGTGAGGTTAGGACAGGTTAGGTTAGGATATCTTCCACTTTTGTAACGTACACTGCAATGCGGTGTATCACTGCTATCTACTGTGCTCTAGTATATTCTGCTTGTCTCTGGGGAGGCAAGCAATTGCGGTTTCGGCACGTTACCTTTAGCTAGGTTACGTTCGACTACGTTACGATTGGCTAAGTTAGGATAGGGTAGCTTCAGCTCTTGTGATATGCACTGCCATTCGCCGGATTTCTGCGGTCTACTGTGCCCTAATATATTCCGCTTGTCTCTGTGGAGGCCAGCAGTAATGTTCGAGGCACGTTTGACTGGCATATGTCACGTTTGACTTGGCTAGGCTAGGATATTCTTGGCTAGGATAGCTTTGACTTCTGTGCTATGCACTGCTGTCCGATCGATATCTGCGCCCTGCATGGCTCTATTCGCATCTGATTGTCTCTGTGTAGGGCAGCAATAGCGGACGTGGCACGTTTGTCTGGGATATGTTACGTTCGGTTAGGATAGGTTTGGCAAAGTTTGGTTAGGATGCCTTTTACCTTTGTGCTATACACTGCTATTCGGTGGTTTCCTGTGCTCTACTGTGCTCTAGCTTATTCTGCTTGGCTTTTGGGAGGAAAGAAGTATTTGTCTTATCACGTTTGCGTGATATATGTTGCGTCTGATTATTATACGTTTGGTAAAGTTAGCA
This sequence comes from Eufriesea mexicana, assembly GCF_001483705.2. Lineage (NCBI taxonomy): Eukaryota > Metazoa > Arthropoda > Insecta > Hymenoptera > Apidae > Eufriesea > Eufriesea mexicana. The sequence continues at coordinate 40,805 of NW_016909838.1, forward strand.
TAGGGTAGCTTATTCTCTTGTGCTATACACTGCTATCCGGTGGACCTCTCTGCTCTACTGTGATCTATCACATTCTGCTTGTCTTTGGGGACGCCTGTAGTAGCGGCGGCGGTACGTTTTTTTTGTGTACGTGTGCCGATTTCAACGCTCTACAGTGATGCAATATGCTCCACGTGGCTCTGGGTAGGCCAGCAATAGTGGTCTCGGAATGTTAGGTTGAGATATGTTACGCTTGGTCATGCTGGGTTAGCCTGGGTTAGGTTAGGATACCTTTGATTTTTCTGCTGTACATTGCCATTCTGTGGATATCGGTGCTTTACGCTCCTCTAATATATTCAGCTTGGCTGTAGCGAGGCCAGCAATAGCGGTCGCGGCACTTTAAATTGAGTTATGCTTCGTTTGGTTAGGATACGTTGCCACTGTTGTGAATGTCTAGATACGGCTTTCGTGGTATACACTGTTATTCGGTTGCTTTCCGCCCTCTACTGTGCCCTAATTTGCTTTGCTCGGCGCTAGAACGGCCGGGAATAGCGGTCGCCGCACTATAAGTTTGGTCTGTCTACATTTGGTTAGTTTGGGTTTGGTTAGGTTTGTTTGGGGTAACTCTGACTTTTGTGTTATGCACTTTAGTTTGGTGACTTTCTGCGCTCCAATGTGCTCCAGTATATTCTGCTTGTCTCTTTGGAGGCCAGCCGTAGTGGTCCAGGCACGCTGTGTTAGGCTGGGTACGTTTGATTGTATTAAGTTTGGACAGGTTAGGATACGATAAAGTACACTTTTGTGCTATAAACTGCTATCTGGAGGATTTATACGATCTACGTTGCTCTACTATGCTCTGCTCGGCTCTGAGGGACAGTAGCAGTGGTCTCGCCACATGAGGTTGCGTTAGGCTACGTTCAGATATGTTACGTTTGGATATGTTGGGATAGGATAGCATCGACTTTTGCGCTATACACTGCTGTCCGGTGGATTTCAGCGCTTAACATTCCTTTACTCTACTCTGCTCGAATATGGCGGGGACAGTAATAGTGTTCCCAGCAATTTAGATAGAGTTAGGCTACGCTTGGTTAGGATATTTTAGTCTGGGTTATGTTTGGATAGCCTTGGCTTACGTGGTGTACACTGTTGTTTGGTGGGCCTATGCGTCCCACTGTCGCCTAGTATGTTCCGCTTGGCTCTGTGGGTGCAGGCAATAATGGTATCGGCACGTTAGTTTAAGTTAAGCTACTCTCGGTTCTGTTACGTTTGGCTACGTTCGGAAGGGATAGCTCCGACTATTGTGCTATGCACAGCGGTTCTATGTATCTCTGCGCACTAATTTCTTCTCATATGTTCAGATTGGCTATATGGAGGCCAGCCATAGCGGTCGCGGCACGTAGGCATGTGTCAGGTCACGTTTGGTTACGTTTTGCTTCGTCAGGTTAGGAAGGGTAGCTTTGGGTTTTGTGCTATGCACCAATACGCGGTGGGATTCTACGCCCTACATTGCTCTACAATGCTCCGTTCGACCATGGGCATGCCAGTAATAGCGTCTCGGCGCGTTAAGTTCAGTTATGCTAGGTTTGGTTATGTTACGTTGGCCTCGGTTAGGTATGGATAGCTTCGCCTTTCGTGATATAAACTGTTGTTCGATGGAGTTTTGCGCTCCGCTGTGCTGTAGTGTGCCCTGCTTGGCTCTGGGGTGGCCACCAGTAGTGGTCTGGGAACGATAGGTTTGAGTTACGCTAGGGTCGGTTATGTTATGTATGGTCATGCTAGGATATGGTAGCCTCGACTATTGTGCTCTGCACTGCGGCTCTATGCATTTCTGTGCCCGGCCCTCCTCTATAATGTTCTGCTTGGCTGTGGGGAGGGCAATAATTCTGGTCTCGGCACGTTAGGATTGACGTTGGGAAGGATGGCTTTCACTTTTGTGCTATACAATGCTATTCGGTGGGTATCTGCACTCTACTGAGATCTAATATTCTCTGCGTCGCTCTGAGGAGCCTAAAAATGGTTGCCCTGACGCGTTAGATTGAGTTACTCTAAGGTCGGTTATGTCAAGTTTGGCTATGTTTGTATAGGATGACTTTGACTTTTGTGCTATAAACTGCTATCCGGTGTACCTCTGCGTTCCCCATAGATCTACTATACTATGCTCGATTAAAGGGAGACTAGAAATAGCGTTCGTGGCACAATCCGTGAGAAATGTAGATCGCCCAAGTCCCACGAGCAGCA